>NC_084758.1:2257889-2285389 GCF_033978785.1 Entelurus aequoreus
TATAATGTAGTAACAGACACCTTCATAACAATATGTAATATGTACAATATACACACTGCAAGTATATATATAATGTAGTAACAGACACCTTCATAACAATATGTAATATGTACAATATACACACTGCAAGTATATATATAATGTAGTAACAGACACCTTCATAACAATATGTAATATGTACAATATACACACTGCAAGTATATATATCATGTAGTAACAGACACCTTCATAACAATATGTAATATGTACAATATACACACTGCAAGTATACATATAATGTAGTAACAGACACCTTCATAACAATATGTAATATGTACAATATACACACTGCAAGTATATATATAATGTAGTAACAGACACCTTCATAACAATATGTAATATGTACAATATACACACTGCAAGTATATATATCATGTAGTAACAGACACCTTCATAACAATATGTAATATGTACAATATACACACTGCAAGTATATATATAATGTAGTAACAGACACCTTCATAACAATATGTAATATGTACAATATACACACTGCAAGTATATATATCATGTAGTAACAGACACCTTCATAACAATATGTAATATGTACAATATACACACTGCAAGTATATATATAATGTAGTAACAGACACCTTCATAACAATATGTAATATGTACAATATACACACTGCAAGTATATATATAATGTAGTAACAGACACTTCATAACAATATGTAATATGTACAATATACACACTGCAAGTATATATATATAATGTAGTAACAGACACCTTCATAACAATATGTAATATGTACAATATACACACTGCAAGTATATATATAATGTAGTAACAGACACCTTCATAACAATATGTAATATGTACAATATACACACTGCAAGTATATATATAATGTAGTAACAGACACCTTCATAACAATATGTAATATGTACAATATACACACTGCAAGTATATATATCATGTAGTAACAGACACCTTCATAACAATATGTAATATGTACAATATACACACTGCAAGTATATATATAATGTAGTAACAGACACCTTCATAACAATATGTAATATGTACAATATACACACTGCAAGTATATATATAATGTAGTAACAGACACCTTCATAACAATATGTAATATGTACAATATACACACTGCAAGTATATATATCATGTAGTAACAGACACCTTCATAACAATATGTAATATGTACAATATGCACACTGCAAGTATATATATAATGTAGTAACAGACACCTTCATAACAATATGTAATATGTACAATATACACACTGCAAGTATATATATCATGTAGTAACAGACACCTTCATAACAATATGTAATATGTACAATATACACACTGCAAGTATATATATCATGTAGTAACAGACACCTTCATAACAATATTTACGATATTTTGGTTATTTTAATTATTGCCAAGACTAATTTCTTCAACACATTTATTTATTTCCATAACAACACACTTCCGACTTCTTTCAACAAATGTGTGTTCCTACTTCAGAAGTCAAACACGAGTGTGTTCTAATCATGGCAGACTTGGTAACAGACAACGAAGACGACTATTCTTTGGATAAATGAGGATCTTCAATCTTATATTTTTGAAGCTGAATATACTGAGGATGAACTACTGCCTCTAGAAGCCAGCATGAAGGAAGAGTGAGACGTAGGCGAGAGAGTGAAAGTGACTCCAAGCTGCAAAATGTGGAATATGAAGCCAAGCTATTTCGAGAGAGTGCTTACCCAAATAAACCGGAAAACGCGTCCCCGGCCAGTCTGGCTAGCTGTGTACCAACAAAACATGAAATAATACTTTACAGATACTGTAATATGATTGTTTTACGGCTAATACCGTAGCACACCGATGCGTTCCTCAGTGTTCACTCTTACAATAAGAATGTTGCTACATCTTGCTTATTACGCAGCTCGCAGAACGTAAATAAAGTATTGTTGACAGTTTTGAATACATTTTTAAATGATTTAGAGCAGGGGTCACCAACCTTTTTGAAAGCAAGAGCTACTTCTTGGGTAGTGATTAATGCCAAGGGCTACCAGTTTGATACACACTTAAATAAATTGCCAGAAATAGCCAATTTGCTCAATTTACCTTTAACTCTATGTTATTATTAATAATTAATGATATTTACACTTAATTCAACGATTTAAAAGAGGAGAAAACACGAAAAAAATGACAATTACATTTTGAAACATAGTTTATCTTCAATTTCGACTCTTTAAAATTCAACCGAAAAAAGAAAAGAGAAAAACTAGCTAATTCGAATCTTTTTGAAAAAATTAAAAAAGAATTTATGGACCATCATTAGTAATTTTTCCTGATTAAGATTAATTTTAGAATTTTGATGACATGTTTTAAATAGGTTAAAATCCAATCTGCACTTTGTTAGAATATATAACAAATTGGACCAAGTTATATTTCTAACAAAGATAAATCGTTATTTCTTCTAGATTTTCCAGGACAAAAAATTTAAAAGAAATTGAAAAGACTTTGAAATAAGATTTAAATTTGATTCTACAGATTTTCTAGATTTGCCAGAATAATTTTTTTGAATTTTAATCATAATAAGTTTGAAGAAATATTTCACAAATATTCTTTGTGGAAAAAACAGAAGCTAAAATGAAGAATTAAATTAAAATGTATTTATTATTCTTTACAATAAAAAAAAATAAATTACTTGAACATTGATTTAAATTGTCAGGAAAGAAGAGGAAGGAATTTAAAAGGTAAAAAGGTATATGTGTTTAAAAATCCTAAAATAATTTTTAAGGTTGTATTTTTTCTGTAAAATTGTCTTTCTGAAAGTTATAAGAAGCAAAGGAAAAAAATTAATGAATTTATTTAAACAAGTGAAGACCAAGTCTTTAAAATATTTTCTTGGATTTTCAAATTCTATTTGAGTTTTGTCTCTCTTAGAATTAAAAATGTCGGGCAAAGCGAGACCAGCTTGCTAGTAAATAAATACAATTTAAAAAATAGAGGCAGCTCACTGGTAAGTGCTGCTATTTGAGCTATTTTTAGAACAGGCCAGCAGGCTACTCATCTGGTCCTTACGGGCTACCTGGTGCCCGCGGGCACCGCGTTGGTGACCCCTGGTTTAGAGGTAGCATTGATTGCTAACCACCTAGAGCGAGCCCATTTTGACATGTTGGAATGCAAAGAAAACAAGAACAACTTTTGTCTTCTTGTCTCTTATGATTGTGAAGGATAGGCAGCATTCCAAAAAAAGTGCAGTTCCCCTTTAAGATGTGTAGTGAAGCCTTTTTTTTTTTTTTTTACAAAATAGTGGGCATTGATCCTAATGAGTGAAAAGCTCATGAAGAAGTCACATTGCATCAATATGGCGGTGAACACTCAGTCACTTCTGCCAACTCCCAGCAAATGAAAACAATCTTCTGGTTTTTCCCCAAATGTTCTCCATGATGATGATGATGATGATGATGATGATGGGCTTGGATGGCGTTGAGGTTGAATGACATCAGTCCGGCCTTCAGGAAATGGACTTGTTCCAATGTCTGCCCAGGAAGTGAATGTTGTCACATGAAAGCTGTCAAGGAAGGAAAGGCATGCTGCTTATTATTTTTAATGGGCTGTGTCTAATGTCTGTGATGACAATTATATTATCCAGTACAACGTCAGGCAAAAGTACCTTTTTATTCCTCCATTTCATCCTTGCTTTCCTCAAAACGGCAAAGAGTCTACAAGAACATGTCTTTGTCAGGAGTCATGTAATATTTACTGAGATATGATAAAACATCTTGATAATTATTTAATTAAGTCGGCACTAATCGATGAAATGCATAAAAAAAACACAATTAAAAAGTGCAAACGCTTAAAGGGGAACTGCACTTTTTTTTATCTTTATGTGCGACAAGACGTGTTTTTTTTATGCATTCTAAATCCTAAATAAACGTTAGCAAAAGTCAGCTAACACTGGAGCTAAGTGGAGTCGTTCTATTCGCGGAATAGTGCGACTCCACTTAGCTCCGTTGTAAAGCGCTTTAAAAAAAACGCCATATTTATTTTATATACGTGATGTAAGTATATATGTAGTATCTAGTCACATTCATGATAACATGTAATATATACATGATGTAAGTATATATGTCATGTAGTGACATTCATAATAACATGTAATATATACATGATGTAAGTATATATGTCATGTAGTAACATTCATAATAACATGTAATATATACATGATGTAAGTATATATGTCATGTAATAACATTCATAATAACATGTAATATATACATGATGTAAGTATATATGTCATGTAGTAACATTCATAATAACATGTCATATATACATGATGTAAGTATATATGTCATGTAGTAACATTCATAATAACATGTAATATATACATGCTGTAAGTATATATGTCATGTAGTAACATTCATAATAACATGTAATATATACATGATGTAAGTATATATGTTACGTAGTAACATTCATAATAACATGTAATATATACACGATGTAAGTATATATGTCATGTAGTAACATTCATAATAACATGTAATATATACATGATGTAAGTATATATGTCATGTAGTAACATTCATAACATGTAATATATACATGATGTAAGTATATATGTCATGTAGTAACATTCATAATAACATGTCATATATACATGATGTAAGTATATATGTCATGTAGTAACATTCATAATAACATGTCATATATACATGATGTAAGTATATATGTCATGTAGTAACATTCATAATAACATGTCATATATACATGATGTAAGTATATATGTCATGTAGTAACATTCATAATAACATGTAATATATACATGATGTAAGTATATATGTCATGTAGTAACATTCATAACATGTAATATATACATGATGTAAGTATATATGTCATGTAGTAACATTCATAATAACATGTAATATATACATGATGTAAGTATATGTCATGTAGTAACATTCATAATAACATGTAATATATACATGATGTAAGTATATATGTCATGTAGTAACATTCATAATAATATGTAATATATACATGATGTAAGTATATATGTCATGTAGTAACATTCATAATAACATGTAATATATACATGATGTAAGTATATATGTCATGTAGTAACATTCATAATAATATGTAACCTCTTTGACTGAGGTGGTGGAGAGGCACACGACCCTCCACTTCTCCCAAGAGTCAACGTCTTTGACTGAGGTGGTGGAGAGGGACACGACCCTCCACTTCTCCCAAGAGTCAACGTCTTTGACTGAGGTGGTGGAGAGGCACACGACCCTCCACTTCTCCCAAGAGTCAACGTCTTTGTCTGAGAGCGTGGAGAGCCACACGACCCTCCACTTCTCCCAAGAGTCAACGTCTTTGACTGAGGTGGTGGAGAGGCACACGACCCTCCACTTCTCCCAAGAGTCAACGTCTTTGTCTGAGAGCGTGGAGAGGGACACGACCCTCCACTTCTCCCAAGAGTCAACGTCTTTGTCTGAGAGCGTGGAGAGGGACACGACCCTCCACTTCTCCCAAGAGTCAACGTCTTTGTCTGAGAGCGTGGAGAGGGACACGACCCTCCACTTCTCCCAAGAGTCAACGTCTTTGACTGAGGTGGTGGAGAGGCACACAACCCTCCACTTCTCCCAAGAGTCAACGTCTTTGACTGAGGTGGTGGAGATGCACACGACCCTCCACTTCTCCCAAGAGTCAACGTCTTTGTCTGAGAGCGTGGAGAGGGACACGACCCTCCACTTCTCCCAAGAGTCAACGTCTTTGACTGAGGTGGTGGAGAGGCACACGACCCTCCACTTCTCCCAAGAGTCAACGTCTTTGTTTGAGAGCGTGGAGAGGGACACGACCCTCCACTTCTCCCAAGAGTCAACGTCTTTGACTGAGGTGGTGGAGAGGCACACGACCCTCCACTTCTCCCAAGAGTCAACGTCTTTGTCTGAGGTGGTGGAGACGCACACGAACCTCCACTTCTCCCAAGAATCAACGTCTTTGTCTGAGAGCGATGAGAGGGACACGACCCTCCACTTCTCCCAAGAGTCAACGTCTTTGACTGAGGTGGTGGAGAGGGACACGACCCTCCACTTCTCCCAAGAGTCAACGTCTTTGACTGAGGTGGTGGAGAGGCACACGACCCTCCACTTCTCCCAAGAGTCAACGTCTTTGTCTGAGAGCGTGGAGAGGCACACGACCCTCCACTTCTCCCAAGAGTCAACGTCTTTGACTGAGGTGGTGGAGAGGCACACGACCCTCCACTTCTCCCAAGAGTCAACGTCTTTGTCTGAGAGCGTGGAGAGGCACACGACCCTCCACTTCTCCCAAGAGTCAACGTCTTTGACTGAGGTGGTGGAGAGGCACACGACCCTCCACTTCTCCCAAGAGTCAACGTCTTTGTCTGAGAGCGTGGAGAGGGACACGACCCTCCACTTCTCCCAAGAGTCAACGTCTTTGTCTGAGAGCGTGGAGAGGGACACGACCCTCCACTTCTCCCAAGAGTCAACGTCTTTGTCTGAGAGCGTGGAGAGGGACACGACCCTCCACTTCTCCCAAGAGTCAACGTCTTTGACTGAGGTGGTGGAGAGGCACACAACCCTCCACTTCTCCCAAGAGTCAACGTCTTTGACTGAGGTGGTGGAGATGCACACGACCCTCCACTTCTCCCAAGAGTCAACGTCTTTGTCTGAGAGCGTGGAGAGGGACACGACCCTCCACTTCTCCCAAGAGTCAACGTCTTTGACTGAGGTGGTGGAGAGGCACACGACCCTCCACTTCTCCCAAGAGTCAACGTCTTTGTTTGAGAGCGTGGAGAGGGACACGACCCTCCACTTCTCCCAAGAGTCAACGTCTTTGACTGAGGTGGTGGAGAGGCACACGACCCTCCACTTCTCCCAAGAGTCAACGTCTTTGTCTGAGAGCGTGGAGAGGCACACGACCCTCCACTTCTCCCAAGAGTCAACGTCTTTGTCTGAGATCGTGGAGAGGCACACGACCCTCCACATCTCCCAAGAGTCAACGTCTTTGACTGAGGTGGTGGAGACGCACACGACCCTCCACTTCTCCCAAGAGTCAACGTCTTTGTCTGAGAGCGTGGAGAGGCACACGACCTTCCACTTCTCCCAAGAGTCAACGTCTTTGACTGAGGTGGTGGAGACGCACACGACCCTCCACTTCTCCCAAGAGTCAACGTCTTTGTCTGAGAGCGTGGAGAGGCACACGACCTTCCACTTCTCCCAAGAGTCAACGTCTTTGACTGAGGTGGTGGAGAGGCACACGACCCTCCACTTCTCCCAAGAGTCAACGTCTTTGTCTGAGAGCGTGGAGAGGGACACGACCCTCCACTTCTCCCAAGAGTCAACGTCTTTGTCTGAGAGCGTGGAGAGGGACACGACCCTCCACTTCTCCCAAGAGTCAACGTCTTTGACTGAGGTGGTGGAGACGCACACGACCCTCCACTTCTCCCAAGAGTCAACGTCTTTGTCTGAGAGCGTGGAGAGGCACACGACCTTCCACTTCTCCCAAGAGTCAACGTCTTTGACTGAGGTGGTGGAGAGGCACACGACCCTCCACTTCTCCCAAGAATCAACGTCTTTGTCTGAGAGCGTGGAGAGGGACACGACCCTCCACTTCTCCCAAGAGTCAACGTCTTTGTCTGAGATCGTGGAGAGGCACACGACCCTCCACATCTCCCAAGAGTCAACGTCTTTGACTGAGGTGGTGGAGAGGCACACGACCCTCCACTTCTCCCAAGAGTCCGTCAGCTCAGCCAAGTTTCCCCAGACATGAGCTGTTTGTGGAGAAGATCTTGTCAATGTCGGTGAGATGCCAGTTAATCAATCCTCTAACCCATAAAATGTGTTTTATGTAAAAGTTGAGTAGAATGTGTATATATTTATATATCAGATGACCTGTAGTGGGAAATATATTGTAGTCCATATCTCACAGATTCTATGAGTTGTGTTGGCAGGTGAACCGTACAGTCCCGTAAAAATTCACCTTCTTTCCGTCTCACGTTGGCGTTCTACGTCTGCTTTTCATTACTGTCACCCCTCTCCTCTCCACCGCCTTTTCGTTTAATCATCCTCAAGCTTTTTTTTTTTTTCTCAGAGGATTTCAGCGTGAGGATTTTATTGACATTTCCGTGACCACACAGCGCTGCTCCAGATGTGATGTTACCTCACGCTAGCCCGGCTAACAGCTTAAAGATAATGCTTTTTCACCCTCGGCACGTTTCCACTTCTACTAGGGACCACACCTGTACCCTTTGGTCCTGGAAAGAGGACTAACATTTCCTATGGAGTCCCATAATGAGCCCTGTTGGGTACATTAGTGTCCATTGTACACCGAGGGACACCTTTTGTACCTTGTCAGTGTGGTGGTTTCTCCTTGCTGAGGGGCCCCACAGGCCCTCAAGCCTGAGTTGCCAGTGACCACCCTTGTTAATAGTCCTTAGAAATGTACTAAATGTAAAGCAACACAGAAATAAGCACAGCAAATAGCAAAACATCATCATCTAATAACATCCAATTGTATGTTTCGGACTATAAAGTGCACCGGTATATAAGCCGCACCCTCTAAATTTTAAGATTTTTTTTCTCCCGTATATTAGCCACACCAGACTATAGGCCGCAGTTGTGAAATAAGATATTTACTCAGAAATATTCTGTAAATGTTTATTTACATACCTTAATTGTTTCCAAACGGTGTCTGTGACAAGGCAGTAAAACGGCGGATCAAACAAAACAGAAGTCATGGTCATGGACCCACAAGCCACGCAAGCTAGCTCTCCAATCAGCTAAACCGACTCAATATATAAATCGCACTGGACTCTAAGCCACACCCGCTAAATTTTAGAAGAAAAAAGTATGTCCCCATATATAAGTCGCACCGGACTATAAGTCGCAGATATATATGTTGTGAAATGAGTTATTTACACAGAAATATTCTGTAAATGTTTATTTACATACCTTAATTGTTTCCAAACGGTGTCTGTGACAAGGCAGTAAAATGGCTGATCAAACAAAACAGAAGTCATGGTCATGGACCCACTAGCCGTGCAAGCTAGCTCTCCCATCAGTTAAACAGACTCAATAACTCCACAGTGACGTTTTGGGGATTTTACGAACCAAACAATACAAAAAGAATGACATTACAAGTTAATAATGCTAACAAAGACACTCGTAAACGTGTTAGCATATTAGATAATGCCAACAACGCTAGCGTGACAGACTCAATAACTCCACGGTGACGTTTTGGTGAATTCATTGAGTACTTTGTGAAACTGAATCAATACAAAAATAATGTTATTGTAAGTTAATAATACTAAGAGACACTTGTAAAGGTGTAGCGACGCTAGCATCATTACAGTATGATAGCAGGTACAAATATGCATGACAACACTCCTACAGACGTCACACATGGGACGCTTTAGTAAGTATGAATTGTTTTAGTTATATTGTAAAACTTACAATCGTTGCTCAGAGTGGAGTAGAAACGCTAGATGGAACGGCACTTCTACTTCCGGCTGAAAGCACTAAATGGAAGCCAACTGGTCCAAAAGATGGCGCCACAGCACAAACACTAACACACCTATTCAGCGTAAATGCTTTTTCTCTTCTTCTTCTTCCGTCAGCGAAGGAAAATCCTTAAATTAGTCGCATCGTTTCAGGGTTCCAAAGTAGTCAATGTTTTTCAACCAAAACTACAGGAAGTCATGACAATTAAACAAAATATATGAAAATATTTTAGACTCTGCAGGGTCTCAGTCATAAACATGTTAAAAATAGGTCATTTATTATTTTGTCTTTCTAATTTAACGCTTACAGTAAATCTCTAGATCAAATTGAGGTTTATCTGTCTATATAGAGTTAGGATAGGATAGGATAGGATAGGTCTTTATTGTCATTGCACAAGTACAAGGAAACTTTGTTTTCAGCACAAAGCCGTTCAAGATGAGACAAACAAACAGTGTACAGGGTTACAGAACAGGAACGCTGATGGGTCGCCACATAAAAGATGGGAAAAAGGTAAAACGCTGGGGAAGGATGAGTAAAGAAATACTATCTAGACTGGGCTCCTAAGGGGGTCCAGTCTGGAGTGGGAAAAACCTCCATGCAATGCACATATACATATTACAACGTACATCTCCAGATATCTAGCAACAGAGAGGAGGGAGTGCGGGGCCATGGTGGTAGGCCGCAGCTCTCAGGCGCTGCCCATCCTTCCATCACCCGTATGGGATTTGTGTCAAGGGCGTTGGATTTGGGGGTGGGGTATGTATGTGTGGCGTATATTTTTGTTTAAAAAATTATTCATGCCTTGTCTGCCAAACACAAATATTGTTTTTTTAATGGTATTGATATGGGATGGAGACCCTCCCAGTTCAGAGTGCCAGTGATGAGACATAAAGGCACTAAACACAAAGTGCAAGCTGAAGATCATTGAAGTCTGCTCCCAAGCTTTCATCAATGAAAGTTGAATGAACAAGTGAGGCCCTCACTCTCATTTGCTATTCTAAGACTTTAGTAGTGAAGGGTTAAGTTGGAGTTGAAAGCTCACACACGTCAGCCGCCCGTGTTTCCACAACACGCCAAACATGTTTTGGAAATGAAGTCCTTCAGTGGAGATTTCCTCGCCAATGTTTGACACTTTAGGTGATAATTAGGAGAAGCTCTGTGGGGGCGGAGCAAACTCACTTTCAGTTTTTGACCTTCCTCAAACGGGATGCAGCGCACTTCTGGATGCAACCATCTGGTCTCACCTCACTTGGGATGGGAAATAAACCACTTCCTCCATGCGCACCACGTCCTTCACTTTAGTAAACGTACGTGTGTGTGTGTGTGTGTGTGTGTGTGTGTGTGTGTGTGTGTGTGTGTGTGTGTGTGTGTGTGTGTGTGTGTGTGTGTGTGTGTGTGTGTGTGTGTGTGTGTGTGTGTGTGTGTGTGTGTGTGTGTGTGTGTGTGTGTGTGTGACAAAGGAAGCTGCCTTGAGTCTGACATTTTGCGGCTGGAGGACTTTGGTTCAAGTTTCGCCTCATCTTTAATAAATGTAATTTAATTACGATGAAACAAACTTTGAATATCTGGCAATTTCAATTGAGATGTTTCATGAGAGCAGAGCGTGTGTGTGTGTGTGTCTTTAATAATATAATTATGTACTATATATATATATATATTTTTATATCTGGCATTTGCAGTTGAGATGTTTCATGAGAGCAGAGAGTGTGTGTGTATGTGTCTTTAATAATATAATTATGTACTATATATATATTTTTTTAATATCTGGCATTTGCAGTTGAGATGTTTCATGAGAGCAGAGTGTGTGTGTATGTGTCTTTAATAATATAATTATGTACTATATATATATTTTTTTTAATATCTGGCATTTGCAGTTGAGATGTTTCATGAGAGCAGTGTGTGTGTGTCTTTAATAAATGTAACTTAATTACTATAAAAAAACAAAACTTTAAATATCTGGCATTTGCAGTTGAGATGTTTCATGAGAGCAGTGTGTGTGTGTCTTTAATAAATGTAACTTAATTACTATAAAAAAACAAAACTTTAAATATCTGGCATTTGCAGTTGAGATGTTTCATGAGAGCAGAGTGTGTGTGTGTCTTTAATAAATGTAACTTAATTACTATAAAAAAGAAAAACTTTAAATATCTGGCATTTGCAGTTGAGATGTTTCATGAGAGCAGAGTGTGTGTGTCTTTAATAAATGTAACTTAATTACTATTAAAATTACATGTATTAACTGTTAATTGTTTTTAATTTATTTAGGGTCAGTGCCATTGACAGTTGAACAATATTTCATGTAGTTGTGTATTGTCTTTTATTACATACAATTGTGGTAGCAAAACAAAGTAAATGTACACAAAGTAGGGCTGGGCGATATGGCCTTTTATTAATATGTGGATATGTTTAGGCCATGTCACGATACACTATATATATGTGGATATGTTTAGGTCATGTCACGATACACCATATATATGTGGATATGTTTAGTCCATGTCACCATACACCATATATATGTGGATATGTTTAGTCCATGTCACCATACACCATATATATGTGGATATGTTTAGTCCATGTCACGATACACCATATATATGTGGATATGTTTAGTCCATGTCACGATACACCATATATATGTGGATATGTTTAGTCCATGTCACCATACACCATATATATGTGGATATGTTTAGTCCATGTCACCATACACCATATATATGTGGATATGTTTAGTCCATGTCACGATACACCATATATATGTGGATATGTTTAGTCCATGTCACGATACACCATATATATGTGGATATGTTTAGTCCATGTCACGATACACCATATATATGTGGATATGTTTAGTCCATGTCACCATACACCATATATATGTGGATATGTTTAGTCCATGTCACGATACACCATATATATGTGGATATGTTTAGTCCATGTCACGATACACCATATATATGTGGATATGTTTAGTCCATGTCACGATACACCATATATATGTGGATATGTTTAGTCCATGTCACCATACACCATATATATGTGGATATGTTTAGTCCATGTCACGATACACCATATATATGTGGATATGTTTAGTCCATGTCACGATACACCATATATATGTGGATATGTTTAGTCCATGTCACGATACACCATATATATGTGGATATGTTTAGTCCATGTCACCATACACCATATATATGTGGATATGTTCTGGCCATGTCACCATACACCATATATACTTATTACACGTTGCATTCATATTTGGCCTTTTTTTGTTGTTGTTTTTTTTAATTTTTGTTGTGTTTTGCTTGATTGTAAAAGATACACAACTATCAAGGAGCTGGTCTGAGAAGTAAAATATGTTGTTAATATTCAGTGTTTTATTGTTCATAGTTAATAGTGTAAATCCCACTTTCTTTATTTTCATGTACATTTTGGGTGTCCCATTCAGTGAAAAACTGTAAAATTCCATTCCGTTTTTTTGGAGGTGGTCTGTCATAACTTTTGTTTAGAATTCTATGGGACTTTGTGACTTTTGGTATTAGTGTCCCTGGAAAAAAAAGGGACCTAAACACACATACTGTACAACAGATGTTTACAGCTACATTTGTACATATCATTTATACACATTGGCCCTCCCAGACAATTTTTTTGCTGTCAATGTGGCCCCCGAGTCAAATTATTTGCGGGTGACTTTTCAAATGATGCCACAAATTAGCAGTGCTGCTACTTTTTGTAGCGACGCTTTTTGCCGCATACTTGACATATCACTGTTGTCTGTTCAACATCTTCCCGCTTGAAGCCAAACCACCGCCAGACGATGGACCCCCTGCTGTTTTTCTTGGGAATTAATTCCTCCTCCTTCATTTGTTACCAGATTGGCACCTTCTTTCTCTTGTATTACCACTCGCACCACGGCTAACTTTACCCATGCCGCTACCTCTCTGCTGGGCGAGACCATATAGTCATTTTCTAACATGGCACAGAGACAATATATCCAGTATAGTCCATATATCGCCCAACCTTAACAAAATACAACTATTTTTTAAAATTCTTTCTGCCCTCAATATCATGTGTTATTTATTACCAACATTTGAAACATGAACAACTAACAAAACGGGTCTGGGAAGGACACAAACTGGATTTTTGGGAAAAATTGGAGAATTTGACAGGTATGCACAAAATAAGAGTATTTTTTATTCTTAAATGAAAATAAAATTGGGCTACAACAAAAACAATATTTTGTCATGCAGGCCAAAAGTGCTTATTACTATCTACTTCACTATGATGCTATGATATGTGTATATATTGTATCTGCTGATGTATTTATGTCAAAAAGGGTCTGTGTCAAGATGCCAAATATCGCTGGATGTCTGATCCATGATGAGAAAACTCCTTGAAGGTCTGCTTTGTGCCAAGACTGAAAAGCAGTTTTCTCTGCTCCGGTTCTTGGCATCACTTTGGTCTCGAGGACTCCAAGTCCAAACACTTTGTGGCGCCATGCCTTCATAAAAGCCAAGACCCAAAGGTCTGCGTTCAGATGGCTCCTCCAGACATTGGAGTGCAGTCCTTCAGGTCAGCGGGGGTGAAGTCCTGAAGTCTGGTCGTGGTCCAGACCCCGCAAGACTCAAGCGTCAAGAGTCCGGTGGTTAGTAAATGATGGACTCGGCCAACACGGGACACCATGGCAAAGTTGTCCTCGGTGAGGTCAGAGTAGGACCAGTCAGTTCTCTAATTTGTGAAACTTTTATGTCCCTCATAAAAGATCTGCAAGTCTGTGGTTAGTCCGTTTGGACAAAAGGCTGAGAGATTCACTTTCCGACATTTTACAGAGGTTAAGTACTTTGAATGGTTTTTAACAGGGTTTTGCTGTCTAAGTCCATAGGGCCGTCCCTAGGATTTATTTTTCCAACCCCCTGATCATGCAGTTCCCATCCTTGCAGTTACTGTAGATCAACTTTTCCACTACAGGGGAGCCCGGGGCCCCACTCAAATATTAAAACTAAACTAGTAATATTAGTTTTTTTAGGGACAGAATGTCCCTTTGGGACAGAGGACCCTATTGTATTTGTAAGGTTTTATTATTATTATACCGCCGCCTCTTTGAGCTGTAATTTGACCCCCTTAACATGCTCCAAAACTCACTATATTAGACACACACATCAAGACTGGCAAAAATTGCGATCTAATAAAAAAAACCCAACCCCAAAACTCAAAATTGTGCTCTAGCGCCCCCTAGGAAGAAAACACAGACAAAACTGCCTGTAACTTCTAGTAGGAATGTCGTAGAGACATGAAACAAAAACCTCTATATAGGTCTCACTTAGACCTAGATTTCATACATTGACATCCTTCAGCAAAAATCAACAGGAACTTTGCAATTCCCCCTTCAAAACAAAAGTTTTGTAAAAACAGTCACCTTTGCCTCTTTCAGCAATTATTTGACCCCCTTAACATGCTTCAAAACTCACCAAACTGGACACACACATCAGGACTGGCAAAAATTGCGATTTAATAAAAAAACACAACCCCAAAACTCAAAATTGCGCTCTAGCGCCCCCTAGGAAGAAAACACAGACACAACTGCCTGTAACTCCCAGTAGGAATGTCGTAGAGACATGAAACAAAAACCTCTATGTAGGTCTCACTTAGACCTAGATTTCATACATTGACATCCTTCAGCAAAAATTAACAGGAAGTTTGCAATTCCCCCTTCAAAACAACAGTTTTGTAAAAACAGTCACCTTTGCCTCTTTCAGCTATTATTTGACCCCCTTTACATGCTTCAAAACTCACCAAACTGGACACACACATCAGGACTGGTAAAAATTACAATCTAATCAAAAAATCCAACCCCAAAACTCAAAATTGCGCTCTAGCGCCCCCTAGGAAGAAAACACAGACATAACTGCCTGTAACTCCCAGTAGGAATGTCGTAGAGACATGAAACAAAAACCTCTATGTAGGTCTCACTTAGACCTAGATTTCATTCACTGACAACCCCCAGAAAAAATCAACAGGAAGTTTGCAATTCCCCCTTCAAAACAACAGTTTTGTAAAAACAGTCACCTTTGCCTCTTTCAGCTATTATTTGACCCCCTTCACATGCTTCAAAACTCACCAAACTGGACACACACATCAGGACTGGCAAAAATTGCGATCTAATAAAAAAACACAACCCCAAAACTCAAAATTGCGCTCTAGCGCCCCCTAGGAAGAAAACACAGACACAACTGCCTGTAACTCCCAGTAGGAATGTCGTAGAGACATGAAACAAAAACTTCTATGTAGGTCTCACTTAGATCTAGATTTCATTCACTGACAACCCCCAGCAAAAATCAACAGGAAGTTTGCAATTCCCCTTTCAAAACAAAAGTTTTGTAAAAACAGTTACCTTTGCCTCTTTGAGCTATAATTTGACCCCCTTAACATGCTTCAAAACTCACCAAACTGGACACACACATCAGGACTGGCAAAAAACGCGATCTAATAAAAAAACCCAACCCCAAAACTCAAAATTGCGCTCTAGCGCCCCCTAGGAAGAAAACACAGACAAAACTGCCTGTAACTTCCAGTAGGAATGTCGTAGAGACATGAAACAAAAACCTCTATGTAGGTCTCACTTAGACCTAGATTTCATTCACTGACAACCCCCAGCAAAAATCAACAGGAAGTTTGCAATTCCCCCTTCAAAACAAAAGTTTTGTAAAAACAGTTACCTTTGCCTCTTTGAGCTATAATTTGACCCCCTTAACATGCTTCAAAACTCACCAAACTGGACACACACATCAGGACTGGCAAAAAACGCGATCTAATAAAAAAATCCAACCCCAAAACTCAAAATTGCGCTCTAGCGCCCCTAGGAAGAAAACACAGACAAAACTGCTCCTAGGAAGAAAACACTGACAAAACTGCCTGTAACTTCCAGTAGGAATGTCGTAGAGACATGAAACAAAAACTTCTATGTAGGTCTCACTTAGACCTAGATGTCATTCACTGACAACCCCCAGTAAAAATCAACAGGAAGTTTGCAATTCCCCCTTCAAAACAAAAGTTTTGTAAAAACCGGTCACCTTTTTTCAAACATTATCTCCTCTGAGTGCGTTTGTCGTGTCGGCTTCAAACTAGCACAGGAGAGAGATTGAACCCTTCTGATTAAAAGTTGATGAAAGAGTTTTAATTACTGCTCCGGTTTGGATTTTATGTGCCGTCAAAGTTCGGTCCCGTCCATCGCTGCTTGCAGCTTTAATTTACTTTTGATTTGAATAATTTTCAAGAATTATAGTGCAGAAAATATATATATATATTAAAAATAGTAAAATAAAACAATTTAAAATGAATTTAATATGTTTATTAAATAAACTACAAGCCACTACTTTTTGAACCCTGCGGCTTTTAAGACGGAGTGGTTGATTTAAGATTTTTTTCTCTGCCGGTGGCAATAATAAAACAAAAACAGCAAATACACTGTATAGGTGTGTTATCGTTTGTGCTATGGCGCCATCTTTTGGACATTTTCTCACTGCAAATATATATATATATATATATATATATATATATATATATATATATATATATATATATATATATATATATATATATCATAAGAAAAAAAAATAGTATAAAAAACAACTACCAATTACAAATAAAAATTAAAGCTGCAAGCCGGAGCAGTAATTAAAACTCTTTTGTCAACTTTTAATCAGAAGGGTTCAATCTCTCTCCTGTGCTAGTTTGAAGCCGACACGACAAAAACGCTCGGAGGAGATAATGTTTAAAAAAAATGAGACTGTTTTAACCCAACTTTTGTTTTGAAGGGGGAATTGCAAACTTCCTATTGATTTTTGCTGGGGGTTGTCAATGAATGAAATCTAGGTCTAAGTGAGACCTACATAGAGGGTTTCGTTTCATGTCTCTACGACATTCCTACTGGAAGTTACAGGCAGTTGTGTCTGACTTTTCTTCCTAGGAGCAGTTGTGTCTGTGTTTTCTTCCTAGGGGGCGCTAGAGCGCAATTTTGAGTTTTGGAGTTGTTATTTTTTATTAGATGGCAATTTTTGCCAGTCCTGATGTGTGTGTCCAGTTTGGTGAGTTTTGAAGCATGTTAAGGGGGTCAAATTACAGCTCAAAGAGGCAAAAGTGACTGTTTTTACAAAACTTTTGTTTTGAAAGGGGAATTGCAAACTTCCTGTTGATTTTTGCTGAAGGATGTCAGTGTATGAAATCTAGGTCTAAGTGAGACCTACATAGAAGTTTTTGTTTCATGTCTCTATGACATTCCTACTGGGAGTTACAGGCAGTTTTGTCTGTGTCTTCTTCCTAGGGGGCGCTAGAGTGCAATTTTGAGTTTTGGGGTTTGGATTTTTGATTAGATCGCAATTTTCGCCAGTCCTGATGTGTGTGTCCAATTTGGTGAGTTTTGAAGCATGTTAAGGGGGTCAAATTACAGCTCAAAGGGGCGGCGGAATAATAATAATAAAACCTTACAAATACAATAGGGTCCTCTGTCCCAATGGGACATTCGGTCCCTAAAAACTGTCGGAATTGCAGTTTTAAGACTAGCATACTATTATGGTGCCTCTGAGATGCAAATGGTTGAAATGCTATAGAATGAGCCTTAAGTGACGTAGTTGTAGTGGCTGCATGGCCTTCATGTTCCCATCCGTCTCTCATTCCAAGTCATATGCACAGGAAGGGAAAAAGAAAGCAATCTTTTCTTATCCCTTCTGATTCCAGAGTCTCCACCAAGGCCACAAATCACTCAGACCACCCATCTTCTGCCAGTATCGCACTTGAAAGAGGTGTGTTTTCTATCACAGGCACGCCACCAAAGATAAAAGTTCAGTCCACTTCAGCCGCTGTAATAACCTCTTTTTCTTCGGCCTGACAATCAGCCTGGCCAAACATATATATATATATATATATATATATATATATATATATATATATATATATATATATATATATATATATATATATATATATATATATATATATATATATATATATATATATATATATATATATATATATATATAAAAGTCGCACTGGAGTATAAGTGGCATTATTTGGGGAAATGTATTTGATAAAAGCCAACAGCAAGAATAGACATTTGAAAGGCAATTTCAAATGTCTAAAACAGGGGTCACCAACCTTTTTGAAAGCAAGAGCTACTTCTTGGGTAGTGATTAATGCGAAGGGCTACCAGTTTGATACACACTTCAATAAATTGCCAGAAATAGCCAATTTGCTCAATTTACCTTTAACTCTATGTTATTATTAATAATGAATGATATTTACACTTAATTGAACGGTTTAACAGAGGAGAAAACACGAAAAAAATGACAATTCAATTTTGAAACATAGTTTATCTTCAATTTCGACTCTTTAAAATTCAAAATTCAACCGAAAAAAAGAAGAGAAAAACTAGCTAATTCGAATCTTTTTGAAAAAATTAAAAAAAATAATTTATGGACCATCATTAGTAATTTTTCCTGATTAAGATTAATTTTTGAATTTTGATGACATGTTTTAAATAGGTTAAAATCCAATCTGCACTTTGTTAGAATATATAACAAATTGGACCAAGCTATATTTCTAACAAAGACAATTCATTATTTCTTCTAGATTTTCCAGAACAAAAATTTTAAAATAAATTCAAAAGACTTTGAAATAAGATTTAAATTGTGTTCTACAGATTTTCTAGATTTGCCAGAATAATTTTTTTGAATTTTAATCATAATAAGTTTGAAGAAATATTTCACAAATATTCTTCGTGGAAAAAACAGAAGCTAAAATGAAGAATTAAATTAAAATGTATTTATTATTCTTTACAATAAAGAACATAAATTTACTTGAACATTGATTTAAATTGTCAGGAAAGAAGAGGAAGGAATTTAAAAGGTAAAAAGGTATATGTGTTTAAAAATCCTAAAATCATTTTTAAGGTTGTATTTTTTCTGTAAAATTGTCTTTCTGAAAGTTATAAGAAGCAAAGTAAAAAAATTAATGAATTTATT
Organism: Entelurus aequoreus; assembly: GCF_033978785.1. Taxonomy (NCBI): domain Eukaryota; kingdom Metazoa; phylum Chordata; class Actinopteri; order Syngnathiformes; family Syngnathidae; genus Entelurus; species Entelurus aequoreus. The sequence goes on from NC_084758.1 coordinate 2,277,428, forward strand.
TAAACAAGTGAAGACCAAGTCTTTAAAATATTTTCTTGGATTTTCAAATTCTATTTGAGTTTTGTCTCTCTTAGATTTAAAAATGCCGGGCAGAGCGAGAACAGCTTGCTAGTAAATAAATACAATTTAAAAAATAGAGGCAGCTCACTGGTAAGTGCTGCTATTTGAGCTATTTTTAGAACAGACCAGCGGGCTACTCATCTGGTCCTTACGGGCTACCTGGTGCCCGCGGGCACCGCGTTGGTGACCCCTGGTCTAAAGAATAGTGAACAACAGGCTGAATAAGTGTACGTTATATGAGGCATAAATAACCAACTGAGAAGGTGCCTGGTATGTTAACGTAACATATTATGGTAAGAGTCATTCAAATAACTATAACATATAGAACAGGGGTCACCAACGCGGTGCCCGCGGGCACCAGGCCGCCCGTAAGGACCAGATGAGTAGCCCCCTGGCCTGTTCTAAAAATAGCTCAAATAGCAGCACTTACCAGTGAGCTGCCTCTATTTTTTAAATTGTATTTATTTACTAGCAAGCTGGTCTCACTTTGCCCGACATTTTTAATTCTAAGAGAGACAAAACTCAAATAGAATTTGAAAATCCAAGAAAATATTTTAAAGACTTGGTCTTCACTTGTTTAAATAAATTCTTTTTTTTTTTTTTACTTTGCTTCTTATAACTTTCAGAAAGACAATTTTAGAAAAAAAAATACAACCTTAAAATGATTTTAGGATTTTTAAACACATATACCTTTTTACCTTTTGAATTCCTTCATGGAAATAAGACTAGTTTTGATGAAAAACCAGTGAAAGTGTCACAATGAATGAAGATAAAGATAAACAACATGCATAATGAGATCCAGTAGAAACCGAGCAGATCTAATTCAATCCAGTTCAAACATCCTTACCTTTTGAGTCCCTGAATTGTTGTAGACACATTTTTTTACACATTAATTTTACTCACAAATTCAGTGCAGGGAAATTAAGTTCATTCATATTTTTTGCTTAAAAAAATCAACAAAAATGTTTCTACTGAATGTTTTTACACGGAATTATTTTACACCGATTCTTTTTGCACACTGCATTTTGACACATTTGTATTTTGACAAACTTCATTTTTTAAACACATTAATTGTGCTCACAAATTCAGTGCAGGGAAAAAATATTGTTTGTTTAAAAAAAAGCAACATTTTTCTACTAAATGTTTTTACACAGTTTTTTGAAACATTAATTTTGCTCACAAACTCAGTGCGAGGAAATCAAGTGCATACATTTTGTTTGCTTGAAGAAAAAAGTTTTTACTGGATTTTAGTTTTGCACTGATTTTGTTTACACACTTTTTGAAGCACACATCTGTTGCTCACATCTTTATTTAATGACATTGTCAGCATCATTTGAAATATAGTTCACAAAATACAAAGGCAAAAAATTCCGTTCCACGAATTCGGTGTCATGAAGACAAAGTGAGCTCAGTAAGTACTCCCAGGTCCTGTATAGTGTCCAACGAGGAGTCCCAGGTCTCGTATGGTGTCCAACGAGGAGTCCCAGGTCCCGTATGGTGTCCAACATGCAAGCAGTACTCAGTAAGGAGTCCCAGGTCCCGTATGGTGTCCAACATGCAAGCAGTACTCAGTAAGGAGTCCCAGGTCCCGTATGGTGTCCAACATGCAAGCAGTACTCAGTAAGGAGTCCCAGGTCCCGTATGGTGTCCAACATGCAAGCAGTACTCAGTAAGGAGTCCCAGGTCCTGTATGGTGTCCAACATGCAAGCAGTACTCAGTAAGGAGTCCCAGGTCCCGTATGGTGTCCAACATGCAAGCAGTACTCAGTAAGGAGTCCCAGGTCCCGTATGGTGTCCAACATGCAAGCAGTACTCAGTAAGGAGTCCCAGGTCCCGTATGGTGTCCAACATGCAAGCAGTACTCAGTAAGGAGTCCCAGGTCCTGTATGGTGTCCAACATGCAAGCAGTACTCAGTAAGGAGTCCCAGGTCCCGTATGGTGTCCAACATGCAAGCAGTACTCAGTAAGGAGTCCCAGGTCCCGTATGGTGTCCAACATGCAAGCAGTACTCAGTAAGTACTCCCAGGTCCCGTATGGTGTCCAACATGCAAGCAGTACTCAGTAAGGAGTCCCAGGTCCCGTATGGTGTCCAACATGCAAGCAGTACTCAGTAAGGAGTCCCAGGTCCCGTGTGGTGTCCAACATGCAAGCAGTACTCAGTAAGGAGTCCCAGGTCCTGTATGGTGTCCCACATGCAAGCAGTACTCAGTAAGGAGTCCCAGGTCCCGTCAGTACTCAGTAAGGAGTCCCAGGTCCCGTATGGTGTCCAACATGCAAGCAGTACTCAGTAAGGAGTCCCAGGTCCCGTATGGTGTCCAACATGCAAGCAGTACTCAGTAAGGAGTCCCAGGTCCCGTGTGGTGTCCAACATGCAAGCAGTACTCAGTAAGGAGTCCCAGGTCCTGTATGGTGTCCCACATGCAAGCAGTACTCAGTAAGGAGTCCCAGGTCCCGTCAGTACTCAGTAAGGAGTCCCAGGTCCTGTATGGTGTCCAACATGCAAGCAGTACTCAGTAAGGAGTCCCAGGTCCTGTATGGTGTCCAACATGCAAGCAGTACTCAGTAAGTACTCCCAGGTCCCGTATGGTGTCCAACATGCAAGCAGTACTCAGTAAGGAGTCCCAGGTCCCGGTAGTACTCAGTAAGGAGTCCCAGGTCCTGTATGGTGTCCAACATGCAAGCAGTACTCAGTACGGAGTCCCAGGTCCCGGTAGTACTCAGTAAGGAGTCCCAGGTCCTGTATGGTGTCCAACATGCAAGCAGTACTCAGTAAGGAGTCCCAGGTCCCGGTAGTACTCAGTAAGGAGTCCCAGGTTCTGTATGGTGTCCAACATGCAAGCAGTACTCAGTAAGGAGTCCCAGGTCCCGGCAGTACTCAGTAAGGAGTCCCAGGTCCCGGTAGTACTCAGTAAGGAGTCCCAGGTCCCGGTAGTACTCAGTAAGGAGTCCCAGGTCCTGTATGGTGTCCAACATGCAACAGCTGCCGGGTCATGGAAATAAGACTAGTTTAGATGAAAAACCAGTGAAAGTGTCACAATGAATGAAGATAAAGATACAGGACATGCATAATGAGATCCAGTAGAAACAGAGCACATCTAATTCAATCCAGTTCAAACATCCTTAACAACATTTGTGAAAGTGTTTTCCAAGCTAAATATCATCTTCCCTGCCATGTATCGTACAAGCTAAATATCATCTTCCCTGCCATGTATCGTACATGTCCTTCACTCTTTTTATCCCAGCTCAAAGTTTTGTTCCTGCTGACCACAACTTTCCACCCAAACTTCAACTTTCCACCCAAACTTCAACTTTCCACCCAAACTTCAACTTTCCACCCAAACTTCAACTTTCCACCACAAACTTCAACTTCCACCCAAACTTCAACTTTCCACCCAAACTTCAACTTTCCACCACAAACTTCAACTTCCACCCAAACTTCAACTTTCCAGCCAAACTTCAACTTTCCACCCAAACTTCAACTTTCCACCCAAACTTCAACTTTCCAGCCAAACTTCAACTTTCCAGCCAAACTTCAACTTTCCAGCCAAACTTCAACTTTCCACCCAAACTTCAACTTTCCACCCAAACTTCAACTTTCCAGCCAAACTTCAACTTTCCACCCAAACTTCAACTTTCCACCCAAACTTCAACTTTCCACCCAAACTTCAACTTTCCAGCCAAACTTCAACTTTCCACCCAAACTTCAACTTTCCACCCAAACTTCAACTTTCCACCCAAACTTCAACTTTCCAGCCAAACTTCAACTTTCCACCCAAACTTCAACTTTCCACCCAAACTTCAACTTTCCAGCCAAACTTCAACTTTCCACCCAAACTTCAACTTTCCACCCAAACTTCAACTTCCACTCAAACTTCAACTTTCCACCCAAACTTCAACTTTCCACCACAAACTTCAACTTCCACCCAAACTTCAACTTTCCAGCCAAACTTCAACTTTCCACCCAAACTTCAACTTTCCACCCAAACTTCAACTTTCCAGCCAAACTTCAACTTTCCAGCCAAACTTCAACTTTCCAGCCAAACTTCAACTTTCCACCCAAACTTCAACTTTCCACCCAAACTTCAACTTTCCAGCCAAACTTCAACTTTCCACCCAAACTTCAACTTTCCACCCAAACTTCAACTTTCCACCCAAACTTCAACTTTCCAGCCAAACTTCAACTTTCCACCCAAACTTCAACTTTCCACCCAAACTTCAACTTTCCACCCAAACTTCAACTTTCCACCCAAACTTCAACTTTCCAGCCAAACTTCAACTTTCCACCCAAACTTCAACTTTCCAGCCAAACTTCAACTTTCCAGCCAAACTTCAACTTTCCAGCCAAACTTCAACTTTCCACCCAAACTTCAACTTTCCACCCAAACTTCAACTTTCCAGCCAAACTTCAACTTTCCAGCCACACTTCAACTTTCCACCCAAACTTCAACTTTCCACCCAAACTTCAACTTTCCACCCAAACTTCAACTTTCCACCCAAACTTCAACTTTCCACCCAAACTTCAACTTTCCACCCAAACTTCAACTTTCCAGCCAAACTTCAACTTTCCAGCCACACTTCAACTTTCCACCCAAACTTCAACTTTCCACCCAAACTTCAACTTTCCACCCAAACTTCCTTCCGAGAGCTAATCCAGCCTTCCTGGTGCACCAGGAATTCACAGATAGGCCGCGTCGCCTCGCGCTGATTAGGAGAGAAAATAGCAGCTTTGTAGTGTCTGCCATCTGGCTGAAGACCACATCAGTCACTGCAACACTTCCTCTACTTCCTTTCTACCAACTCATGATATCACTAATAACTAACAGTCAACTAATCACAACTGGGATCGACAACTTTTGCAGGAAATGAAGAAACAATAACATGTAAAGTACTTTTATGCAGCTCACACTCTTTTATACTTCTTTTATGCTGCTGATACTGATACCCATCATGAGTCATATATATATATATATATATATATATATATATATATATATATATATATATATATATATATATATATATATATATGTATATATATATATATATATATATATATATATATATATATATATATATATATATATATGTATATATATATATATATATATATATATATATATATATATATATATATATATATATATATATATATATATATATATATATATAAACCCCGTTTCCATATGAGTTGGGAAATTGTTAGTAAACTATGTTATTATTGTTAGTGAACTATGATATTATTGTAAGTGAACTATGTTATTATTGTTAGTGAACTATGTTATTATTGTTAGTGAACTATGTTATTATTGTTAGTGAACTATGTTATTATTGTTAGTGAACTATGATATTATTGTTAGTGAACTATGTTATTATTGTTAGTGAACTATGTTATTATTGTTAGTGAACTATGTTATTATTGTTAGTGAACTATGATATTATTGTTAGTGAACTATGATATTATTGTTAGTGAACTATGATATTATTGTTAGTGAACTATGTTATTATTGTTAGTGAACTATGATATTATTGTTAGTGAACTATGATATTATTGTTAGTGAACTATGTTATTATTGTTAGTGAACTATGATATTATTGTTAGTGAACTATGTTATTATTGTTAGTGAACTATGTTATTATTGTTAGTGAACTATGTTATTATTGTTAGTGAACTATGATATTATTGTTAGTGAACTATGATATTATTGTTAGTGAACTGTGATATTATTGTTAGTGAACTATGTTATTATTGTTAGTGAACTATGATATTATTGTTAGTGAACTATGATATTATTGTTAGTGAACTATGATATTATTGTTAGTGAACTATGTTATTATTGTTAGTGAACTATGTTATTATTGTTAGTGAACTATGTTATTATTGTTAGTGAACTATGATATTATTGTTAGTGAACTATGATATTATTGTTAGTGAACTGTGATATTATTGTTAGTGAACTATGTTATTATTGTTAGTGAACTATGATATTATTGTTAGTGAACTATGATATTATTGTTAGTGAACTATGTTATTATTGTTAGTGAACTATGATATTATTGTTAGTGAACTATGTTATTATTGTTAGTGAACTATGATATTATTGTTAGTGAACTATGATATTATTGTTAGTGAACTATGTTATTATTGTTAGTGAACTATGATATTATTGTTAGTGAACTATGATATTGTTAGTGAACTATGTTATTATTGTTAGTGAACTATGTTATTATTGTTAGTGAACTATGTTATTATTGTTAGTGAACTATGATATTATTGTTAGTGAACTATGTTATTATTGTTAGTGAACTATGTTATTATTGTTAGTGAACTATGTTATTATTGTTAGTGAACTATGATATTATTGTTAGTGAACTATGTTATTATTGTTAGTGAACTATGATATTATTGTTAGTGAACTATGATATTATTGTTAGTGAACTGTGATATTATTGTTAGTGAACTATGTTATTATTGTTAGTGAACTATGATATTATTGTTAGTGAACTATGATATTATTGTTAGTGAACTATGTTATTATTGTTAGTGAACTATGATATTATTGTTAGTGAACTATGTTATTATTGTTAGTGAACTATGATATTATTGTTAGTGAACTATGATATTATTGTTAGTGAACTATGTTATTATTGTTAGTGAACTATGATATTATTGTTAGTGAACTATGATATTGTTAGTGAACTATGTTATTATTGTTAGTGAACTATGTTATTATTGTTAGTGAACTATGTTATTATTGTTAGTGAACTATGATATTATTGTTAGTGAACTATGTTATTATTGTTAGTGAACTATGTTATTATTGTTAGTGAACTATGTTATTATTGTTAGTGAACTATGATATTATTGTTAGTGAACTATGTTATTATTGTTAGTGAACTATGTTATTATTGTTAGTGAACTATGTTATTATTGTTAGTGAACTATGATATTATTGTTAGTGAACTATGATATTATTGTTAGTGAACTATGTTATTATTGTTAGTGAACTATGATATTATTGTTAGTGAACTATGATATTATTGTTAGTGAACTATGTTATTATTGTTAGTGAACTATGATATTATTGTTAGTGAACTATGTTATTATTGTTAGTGAACTATGTTATTATTGTTAGTGAACTATGTTATTATTGTTAGTGAACTATGATATTGTTAGTGAACTATGATATTATTGTTAGTGAACTATGTTATTATTGTTAGTGAACTATGATATTTTTGTTAGTGAACTATGTTATTATTGTTAGTGAACTATGTTATTATTGTTAGTGAACTATGTTATTATTGTTAGTGAACTATGATATTATTGTTAGTGAACTATGTTATTATTGTTAGTGAACTATGTTATTATTGTTAGTGAACTATGTTATTATTGTTAGTGAACTATGATATTATTGTTAGTGAACTATGTTATTATTGTTAGTGAACTATGATATTATTGTTAGTGAACTATGTTATTATTGTTAGTGAACTATGTTATTATTGTTAGTGAACTATGATATTATTGTTAGTGAACTATGTTATTATTGTTAGTGAACTATGATATTATTGTTAGTGAACTATGTTATTATTGTTAGTGAACTATGTTATTATTGTTAGTGAACTATGATATTATTGTTAGTGAACTATGTTATTATTGTTAGTGAACTATGTTATTATTGTTAGTGAACTATGTTATTATTGTTAGTGAACTATGATATTATTGTTAGTGAACTATGTTATTATTGTTAGTGAACTATGATATTATTGTTAGTGAACTATGTTATTATTGTTAGTGAACTATGATATTATTGTTAGTGAACTATGTTATTATTGTTAGTGAACTATGTTATTATTGTTAGTGAACTATGATATTATTGTTAGTGAACTATGTTATTATTGTTAGTG
>NC_084758.1:2292889-2302889 GCF_033978785.1 Entelurus aequoreus
ATGATGATGGTGATGCTGATGTTGATGATGATGATCTTAATGATGCTGATGTTGATGTTGATGATTTTAATGATGCTGTTGATGATGATGATGGTGATGCTGATGTTGATGATGATGATCTTAATGATGCTGATGTTGATGATGATGATCTTAATGATGCTGATGTTGATGATGATGGTGATGCTGATGTTGATGATGATGATCTTGCTGATGCTGATGATGACGGTGATGCTGATGTTGATGATGATGATGACTGTGATATTGGTGAGTTATCAATAACATTTAAAAAATCTCTTTCTAAAAATAGATACAAATAAAGTATATATTGTTATAAGAATGTTTGCCCAAAGATTCACATCCCTCTAAAGTGGTACTGTACGACTGTTACACATGTTGGATGTACAGTGAAAGTGGTACTGTACGACTGTTACACGTGTTGGATGTACAGTGAAAGTGGTACTGTACGACTGTTACACATGTTGGATGTACAGTGAAAGTGGTACTGTACGACTGTTACACATGTTGGATGTACAGTAAAAGTGGTACTGTACGACTGTTACACATGTTGGATGTACAGTGAAAGTGGTACTGTACGACTGTTACACATGTTGGATGTACAGTGAAAGTGGTACTGTACGACTGTTACACATGTTGGATGTACAGTAAAAGTGGTACTGTACGACTGTTACACATGTTGGATGTACAGTGAAAGTGGTACTGTACGACTGTTACACATGTTGGATGTACAGTGAAAGTGGTACTGTACGACTGTTACACATGTTGGATGTACAGTGAAAGTGGTACTGTACGACTGTTACACATGTTGGATGTACAGTGAAAGTGGTACTGTACGACTGTTACACGTGTTGGATGTACAGTAAAAGTGGTACTGTACGACTGTTGCACGTTTTGGATGTACAGTGAAAGTGGTACTGTACGACTGTTACACGTGTTGGATGTACAGTGAAAGTGGTACTGTACGACTGTTACACGTGTTGGATGTACAGTGAAAGTGGTACTGTACGACTGTTACACATGTTGGATGTACAGTGAAAGTGGTACTGTACGACTGTTACACATGTTGGATGTACAGTGAAAGTGGTACTGTACGACTGGTACACATGTTGGATGTACAGTAAAAGTGGTACTGTACGACTGTTGCACGTGTTGGATGTACAGTGAAAGTGGTACTGTACGACTGTTACACGTGTTGGATGTACAGTGAAAGTGGTACTGTACGACTGTTACACGTGTTGGATGTACAGTGAAAGTGGTACTGTACGACTGTTACACGTGTTGGATGTACAGTGAAAGTGGTACTGTACGACTGTTACACATGTTGGATGTACAGTAAAAGTGGTACTGTACGACTGTTACACATGTTGGATGTACAGTGAAAGTGGTACTGTACGACTGTTACACGTGTTGGATGTACAGTAACTGAGGGAGTTATTGGATTTGAAGGATTATTTTCCATGAAAAATGCTAAAAAACTCAACTAAAGAGCTTGTTAGGATTTAGAGCAGTTATTCCTGAACTCCATCTAGTGCAGGGGTCGGCAACCCGCGGCTCCGGAGCCGCATGCGGCTCTTTGACCACTCTGATGCGGCTCAGCTACATACTTGCCGACCCCCCGATTTTCCCAGGAGACTTATGGATCTCAGTGTCTCTCATAAATAACTCCCAGGGAAAAAATAATCCTATTTAGACTATAAATACTAGATAAAGGGCGTGCCCTGATTGCACTGCAGTAATTGTCCTCTATAGCATTTACATACAGCGTGCCAGTCCAGCCGCATGTTGCATGTTGTTATTAATCGCACACACAGGAGACAGCAAAGCATACTTACTCATCAGCCACACAGCTTACACTGACGGTAGCCGTATCAAACAACTTTAACATTGTTAAGGTTACAAATATGCGCCACACTGTGAACCCACACCAAAAAAGAATGAAAAACACATTTCTGGAGAACATCTGCACTGTAACACAACATAAACACAACACAACCATTACCCAGAATCCCATGCAGTCCTAACTCTTCCGGTCTAGATTATACACCCCGCTACCACAACCCCCCCACACATCAACCCCCCCACCCCCCCCCCCCCCCCCTCTCCTTGCGTTGGTTGAGCGGAAGAGTTAGTGCTGCATGGGATTCTGGGTATTGGTACCGTCAGTGTAAGATGTGTATTGGTACCGTCAGTGTCAGATGTGTATTGGTACCGTCAGTGTAAGATGTGTGGTTGCTGAACTATTATGGAAGAGTTAGTGCTGCATGGGATTCTGGGTATTGGCACCGTCAGTGTAAGATGTGTGGTTGCTGAGTTAGTACCCCTTGCTGTCACTTACGTTTGGTCAAGCAGGTACACTATTAGGGCAGACTGTAGAGGGCGGTGTCATCACGCTCTGATATTCGGGAGTCTCCCGGGGAAAAATGAGAGGATTGGCAAGTATGATGCTATCAAGCGCCATTCATTCAAAACTCGCGGGCTGCACTAACATCAAATGTCCACATTAAAGTGCGTGCCGGTGCGTGTGTCGGAGACCCCTGGTTAATATAGCACAAAGCATTTAAGCTCTGTATGCAGTGTTTTTCATTTTAAATTGTAAATTTTTTTTGTGGCTCCCATCACTTTCTTTAATTTGTGAAACTTGCCAAAATGGCTCTTTGAGTGGTAAAGGTTGCCGACCCCTGATCTAGTGGCACGCCTACTTGATTAAAGTACAGGGTTTTATGTTCAAACATAGTGTTACTGTTCAAACTGTGTAATGTTACCATTTAATATACTTGTTGAAGAAAACATCATAATGAGTACTTAAGCCTACTGCGTTACTGTATTTTAATGTTGGTCGTCATGGTGATACTATCTCCAACTTCCGCGCTTTTATTTTTGGGTCGTCTTTCTCCGCGGCTAAGGTTACTCCAGCTGGGGTGAACTTAGCCAAGGTTTGTTTACCTTCTCCCAAAGCACTTGTAATGTTTCCTGCCATATCTTTCCCCGGCTGACCATGGACCGCGGCCCGCCTCCGCACAAGGACTCGTTGTTGCGGCGCGCCACATAACAATTAATGCTCAGCCAGGAGGATATTGGAGCTAAAGCAAATAGCCACACATTATCATTGAGTGACAGGCTAGCCTAAAAAACCCAGCTCCATCTGAGTGTATATTAATTGGGGGGGGGGGGGGGGGGGGGGGTTAGTGAACGACACGTAACAGCTGCAGCTGGGCCGCCGAATAAAAACAACGAGTGCTGCTTCTGATTTTTTGTTTAGCATCATCAGCCAAAATAGGTGAAGCGGCGATACGGTCGCTGCTTTTCTTTGTTTTTTCCACAGCAGCTGTCAAAATGTGGGTCAGGAAAAGGTATGGCTGCGCAGGATTGTACTCAGGTGACTTACGTGCAACACCTGCACGGTGGGTGGTGTTATGTCACTGCAACGGCAAAAAACTAATCACTTTTTCTGCTGTTTTGCAGAGCGCTGCAGCGGGGGTGTCCTAACTTTTTCCACTGAGGGCCGTACGCTAAAATGATGAAAACATGCGGGAACCATTTTTTGATTTCAAAACTAATACATTATTTAGATTTTTTTTTTTAACCTTCAGGGCTCCCTTCAAGTTTGAACAGTCAAAAAAAGAAAAAGTCAAACACAGAAAATATGCAATATTTACCCCAGAAAAATGTCAAAGTGGAAGATTTGATGTGAAGTAATTGGAGCCTTAAGTTGGTCAATAATTCATAACATTGATTTTGATTCATTATTATTTTTTGAGCAATGAGTACAAAAAAAAAATCCCACTAAAATTCTCGGGGATCTAAAAAGACTCCACTCATAAAAGTGTCAAAATTAAATCACAACTTGTTTTTATTATTTTAACGCTCAATCTTCAAATCAACTTTAGATCTCTCCGCCGATTATCATTTTTTATTTGTGTTTTTTGTATGTTTTATGCCTTTTTTTGCCATAGAAAACAAATTTGTCATATAATATTGATTTTGATTCATTATTATGTTTTGAGCAATGATTTAAAAACAAACCCACTAAATTCCCAGACATCTAAAAGCACCCCACTCATGAAAGTGTTCAAATTAAATCTCAAATATAATTTTTTTTACTTTGAACGCTCAACTCTATAGATCAACTGTAGAACTATCCATCTATTATACATTTTTATTATTATATTTTAATGTTTATTTGTTTTTTTATGCCATTTTTGTCATAGAAACTTAGTTTTTTTATGGCAAAAACACAAAGTATTTGATGTGAAATAATTGGAACTTTAAATAGGTCAATAATTCATAACATTGCTTTTGATTCATTACTATTTTTTTTTAGCAATGACTTTTTTTTAAATGCCACTAAAATGATCAGGGATCTAAAAGCACCGCACTAATAAAAGTATTAAAATTAAATCACAAATATGATTTTGTTTTTACTTTCAACGCTCAAATCTATAGATCAATTTTAGAACTATTTGTCTATTATAAGTTTGTATTAATTTTTGAAAATGTTCATTTGTTTTTTTTATGCTGTTTTTGTCATAGAAAACTTAGTTTTTTTATGGCAAAAACACACAATATGCAACATTTTCTGCAAAATGAAATATTTGATGTGAAGTAATTGGAGCCTTCAATAGGCAATTGATTTTTTAATTCATTATTATTTTTTAAGCAATGATTTTTTTTAAATCCCACTAAAATTCTCGGGGATCTAAAAGCACCCCACTCATAAAAGTGTCAAAATTAAATCACAATTAATTTTTATTATTTTAACGCTCAAATCTTCAAATCAACTTTAGATCTCTCCGTCGATTATACGTTTTTATTTGTGTTTTTTGTATGTTTTATGCCTTTTTTTTCCCATAGAAAACAAATTTGTCATATAATATTGATTTTGATTCATCATTATTTTTTGAGCAATGATTTTTTTTAAATCCCACTAAATTCCCATACATCTAAAAGCACCCCACTCATAAAAGTGTTCAAATTAAATCTCAAATATAATTTTTTTTACTTTGAACACTCAAATCTATAGATCAACTGTAGAACTATCCATTTATTATACCTTTTTATTATTATATTTGAATGTTTATTTGTTTTTTATGCCGTTTTTGTCACAGAAAACTTCGATTTTTATGGCAAAAACACAAAGTATTTGACGTGTAATAATTGCAATAATTCATAACATTGATTTTCATTCATTACTATTTTTTTAAACAGTGACTTTAAAAACAATCCCACTGAAATTCCCAGACATCTAAAAGCACCCCACTCATAAAAGTGTTAAAAATAAGTCACAATTAATTATTTTTACTCTCAACGCTCAAATCTATAGATCAATTTTAGAACTATTTGTCTATTATAAGTTTGTATTATTTTTTGAAAATGTTTATTTTTTATATTTTTTATGCTGTTTTTGTCATAGAAAACATAGTTTTTTTATGGCAAAAACACACAATATGCAACATTTTCTGCAAAGTGAAATATTTGATGTGAAGTAATTGGAGCCTTCAATAGGCCATTGATTTTGATACATTATTATTTTTTAGCAATTCCCAGAGATCTAAAAGCACCCCACTCATAAAAGTCTTCAAATTAAGTCACAAATAGGATTTTTTTTTAACTTTGAACGCTCAAATCTATAGATCAACTGTAGAACTATTCATCTATTATACCTTTTTATTATTATATTTTAATGTTTATTTGTTTTTTATGTTGTTTTTGTCATAGAAATAGTTTTTTATGTCAAAAACACAAAATATGCAATATTTTCCCCAAAAATATTTCAAAGTGAAATAATTGTAACCTTCAATCGGTCAATAATTCATAACATTGATTTGAATTCATCATTGTTTTGAGCAATGATTTTAAAAAAAAGATCCCAGACATCTAAAAGCACCCCACTCATGAAAGTGTTCAAATTAAATCACAAATATAATTTTGTTTTTACTTTGAACGCTCAAATCTATAGATCAACTGTAGAACTATCCATCTATTATACATTTTTATTATTATATTTTAATGTTTATTTGTTTTTTTATGCCATTTTTGTCATAGAAACTTAGTTTTGTTATGGCAAAAACACAAAGTATTTGATGTGAAATAATTGGAACCTTAAATAGGTCAATAATTCATAACATTGCTTTTGATTCATTACTATTTTTTTTTAGCAATGATTTTTTTTTAAAATGCCACTAAAATGATCAGGGATCTAAAAGCACCCCACTCATAAAAGTATTAAAATTAAATCACAAATATGATTTTGTTTTTACTTTCAACGCTCAAATCTATAGATCAATTTTAGAACTATTTGTCTATTATGAGTTTTTATTATTTTTTTGAAAATGTTTATTTGTTTTATTTTATGCTGTTTTTGTCATAGAAAACTTAGTTTTTTTATGGCAAAAACACACAATATGCAACGTTTTCTCCAAAGTGAAATATTTGATGTGAAGTAATTGGAGCCTTCAATAGGCCATTGATTTTGATACATTATTATTTTTTAGCAATTCCCAGAGATGTAAAAGCACCCCACTCATAAAAGTCTTCAAATTAAGTCACAAATAGGATTTTTTTTTTTACTTTGAACGCTCAAATCTATAGATCAACTGTAGAACTGTTCATCTATTATACCTTTTTATTATTATATTTTAATGTTTATTTGTTTTTTATGTTGTTTTTGTCATAGAAATAGTTTTTTATGTCAAAAATACAAAATATGCAACATTCCCCCCCTAAAAAATGTTTTAACAGAAATATTTGATGTGAAATAATTGGAACCTTAAAAGGGTCAATTATTCATAACATTGATTTTGATTCATTATTATTTTTTGAGCAATTATTTAAAAACAATCCCACTAAATTCCCAGACATCTAAAAGCACCGCACTCATAAAAGTGTTCAAATGAAGTCACAAATATGATTTTTTTTACTTTGAAAGCTCAAATATATAGATCAACTGTAGAACTATCCGTCAATTATAAGTTTTTATTAAACATTTTTAATGTTTATTTGTCTTTTTATGCCGTTTTTGTCACAGAAAATGTTGTTTTTTATGGCAAAAACACAAAATACACAATATTTTCCACAAAAATATTTGAAAGTGAAATAATTGGAACCTTAAATAGGTCAATAATTCATAACATTGATTGGAATTCATTATTATTTTTTGAGCAATGATTTAAAAAAAATCCCACTAAAATTCTCGGGGATCTAAAAAGACCCCACTAATAAAAGTGTTCAAATAAAATCACAACTTGTTTTTATTATTTTAACGCTCAAATCTTCAAATCAACTTTAGATCTCTCCGCCGATTATAATTTTTTATTTGTGTTTTTTGTGTGTTTTATGCCTTTTTTTTGCCATAGAAAACAAAGTTGTCATAATATTGATTTTGATTCATTATTATTTGTTGAGCAATGACTTTAAAAACAATCCCACTAAATTCCCAGACATCTAAAAGCACTCCACTCATTCAAATTAAGTCACAAACATGATTTTTTTTTTTTTTTACCATAGATCAACTGTAGAACTTTCTGTCCATTATGTTTTTATTTAACAATTTTAATGTTTATTTGTTTTTTATGCCGTTTTTATCATAGAAAACGTTGTTTTTTTATGTCAAAAACACAAAATATGCA
Organism: Entelurus aequoreus; assembly: GCF_033978785.1. NCBI lineage: Eukaryota > Metazoa > Chordata > Actinopteri > Syngnathiformes > Syngnathidae > Entelurus > Entelurus aequoreus. Next base: position 2,300,533 of record NC_084758.1, read on the forward strand.
ATATTTTCCCCAAAAATATTTCAAAGTGAAATAATTGTAGCCTTCAATCGGTCAATAATTCATAACATTGATTTGAATTCATCATTATGTTTTAAACAATGATTTAAAAAAAATCCCACAAAAAATTCCCAAGGATCTAAAAGCACCCCACTCATGAAAGTGTTCAAATTAAATCTCAAATATGATTTTTTTTTTACTTTGAACGCTCAACTCTATAGATCAACTGTAGAACTATCCATCTATTATACCTTTTTATTATTATATTTTAATGTTTATTTGTTTTGTATGCTCTTTTTGTCATAGAAACTTAGTTTTTTATGGCAAAAACACAAAGTATTTGACGTGTAATAATTGCAATAATTCATAACATTGATTTTCATTCATTACTATTTTTTAAACAGTGACTTTAAAAACAATCCCACTGAAATTCCCAGACATCTAAAAGCACCCCACTCATAAAAGTGTTAAAAATAAGTCACAATTAATTATTTTTACTCTCAACGCTCAAATCTATAGATCAATTTTAGAACTATTTGTCTATTATAAGTTTTTATTATTTTTTGAAAATGTTTATTTATTTATTTTTTTATGCTGTTTTTGTCATAGAAAACATAGTTTTTTTATGGCAAAAACACACAATATGCAACATTTTCTCCAAAGTGAAATATTTGATGTGAAGTAATTGGAGCCTTCAATAGGCCATTGATTTTGATACATTATTATTTTTTAAACAGTGACTTTAAAAACAAACCCACTGAAATCCCCCGAGATGTAAAAGCAGTTAATTGTAACAGTGTTACAATTAAGTCAAAAACATGATTTTTTTTTGTTTTTACTTTCACCGCTCAAATCTATAGAGCAACTGCAAAATATTTGTCGATTATAAGAGTATATTTTTTTTAATGTTCGTTTTTTTATGCCGCAATAATTCATAACATTGATTTTGATGTATTATTGTTTTTGGATCAATGACAGTTTTAAAGGGAAAAAAAACCTCCTGCATGGCAGATTTATGTTATTAGAGTCAACATTGCAACTTTTTCTTGTAACTTTTCACCTTTTTGAAGTATTTCAAAATGTGCTGCGGGCCCCAAATGGCCCCCAGGCCGCACTTTGGCCACGCGGCCCCTAGCAGAATGGGAGTATTCATGCTGTCACATTTCATTTCCTGTACTTCAAGTGTTTGCAAACACGGGCAAATGATGACATCGTGGGTGTAGAGCTGTCAGGGTGGCTCAGAAGACCTGCACTTGTAGACCACGTTGACATGTGGTCTTGAGGAAGGAGCCCACACCACTGCCAAAAGTGGCAAGTTATTACGTTGCGCCTGCAGGGGAAGTGGCAGCGGCCTGCACTTGTCTTGATGAACAGCAGGGGGCAGCGCTCCTGGCCTGTCAATCACAGTGAACGTTATATTTGTCTCTGTGGGTGGAGGCGGGAACAGTATATATATATATAATGTTCTTCCTTGGAAGCACTAAATGTGTTCCTCTCCATGACTTGCAACAACAACAACAACTTGTACACAGGAAGTGGTCAGAGTGCAGGCCCACCACTCCACAGGAAGTGGTCAGAGTGCAGGCCCACCACTCCACAGGAAGTGGTCAGAGTGCAGGCCCACCACTCCACAGGAAGTGGTCAGAGTGCAGGCCCCACCACTCCACAGGAAGTGGTCAGAGCGCAGGCCCACCACTCCACAGGAAGTGGTCAGAGTGCAGGCCCCACCACTCCACAGGAAGTGGTCAGAGTGCAGGCCCACCACTCCACAGGAAGTGGTCAGAGTGCAGGCCCACCACTCCACAGGAAGTGGTCAGAGTGCAGGCCCACCACTCCACAGGAAGTGGTCAGAGTGCAGGCCCACCACTCCACAGGAAGTGGTCAGAGTGCAGGCCCCACCACTCCACAGGAAGTGGTCAGAGCGCAGGCCCACCACTCCACAGGAAGTGGTCAGAGTGCAGGCCCCACCACTCCACAGGAAGTGGTCAGAGTGCAGGCCCACCACTCCACAGGAAGTGGTCAGAGTGCAGGCCCACCACTCCACAGGAAGTGGTCAGAGTGCAGGCCCACCACTCCACAGGAAGTGGTCAGAGTGCAGGCCCCACCACTCCACAGGAAGTGGTCAGAGTGCAGGCCCACCACTCCACAGGAAGTGGTCAGAGTGCAGGCCCACCACTCCACAGGAAGTGGTCATCCGCCAGAGTTGCGTGAGCGGCAACACGGACCCGCTAAAGCGCCACCAGATCCGCCTCAAATCCCATAATCCCTTGCAGGACCTAAGCCTTTCAGGCCACCATGAGCTTGAAATTCCTGCGCTTGGACACGAGGCAGAACCTTCCTGGCTCAGCAGAACCTTTCTG
>NC_084758.1:2307889-2322889 GCF_033978785.1 Entelurus aequoreus
AAGACGTGTCCCAGTGCTGATTGGTACAACGTTTCAAAACCTGGAAGACGTGTCCCAGTGCTGATTGGTACAACGTTTCAAAACCTGGAAGACGTGTCCCAGTGCTGATTGGTACAACGTTTCAAAACCTGGAAGACGTGTCCCAGTGCTGATTGGTACAACGTTTCAAAACCTGGAAGACGTGTCCCAGTGCTGATTGGTACAACGTTTCAAAATCTGGAAGACGTGTCCCAGTGCTGATTGGTACAACGTTTCAAAACCTGGAAGACGTGTCCCAGTGCTGATTGGTATAACGTTTCAAAACCTGGAAGACGTGTCCCAGTGCTGATTGGTACAACGTTTCAAAACCAGGAAGACGTGTCCCAGTGCTGATTGGTACAACGTTTCAAAGCCTGGAAGACGTGTCCTAGTGCTGATTGGTACAACCTTTCAAAACCTGGAAGACGTGTCCTAGTGCTGATTGGTACAACGTTTCAAAACCTGGAAGACGTGTCCCAGTGCTGATTGGTACAACGTTTCAAAACCTGGAAGACGTGTCCCAGTGCTGATTGGTACAACGTTTCAAAACCTGGAAGACGTGTCCCAGTGCTGATTGGTACAACGTTTCAAAGCCTGGAAGACGTGTCCCAGTGCTGATTGGTACAACGTTTCAAAACCTGGAAGACGTGTCCCAGTGCTGATTGGTACAACGTTTCAAAACCTGGAAGACGTGTCCCAGTGCTGATTGGTACAACGTTTCAAAACCTGGAAGACGTGTCCCAGTGCTGATTGGTACAACGTTTCAAAACCTGGAAGACGTGTCCCAGTGCTGATTGGTACAACGTTTCAAAATCTGGAAGACGTGTCCCAGTGCTGATTGGTACAACGTTTCAAAACCTGGAAGACGTGTCCCAGTGCTGATTGGTACAACGTTTCAAAACCTGGAAGACGTGTCCCAGTGCTGATTGGTACAACGTTTCAAAACCTGGAAGACGTGTCCCAGTGCTGATTGGTACAACGTTTCAAAACCAGGAAGACGTGTCCCAGTGCTGATTGGTACAACGTTTCAAAGCCTGGAAGACGTGTCCCAGTGCTGATTGGTACAACGTTTCAAAACCTGGAAGACGTGTCCCAGTGCTGATTGGTACAACGTTTCAAAACCTGGAAGACGTGTCCCAGTGCTGATTGGTACAACGTTTCAAAACCTGGAAGACGTGTCCCAGTGCTGATTGGTACAACGTTTCAAAATCTGGAAGACGTGTCCCAGTGCTGATTGGTACAACGTTTCAAAACCTGGAAGACGTGTCCCAGTGCTGATTGGTATAACGTTTCAAAACCTGGAAGACGTGTCCCAGTGCTGATTGGTACAACGTTTCAAAACCTGGAAGACGTGTCCCAGTGCTGATTGGTACAACGTTTCAAAGCCTGGAAGACGTGTCCCAGTGCGCTCTTTCTCAAGGTTCAAGTCCTCCAGCAGGACTCCATCCTGTCCAGGTCCGTTCTGGTTCCACTTCTTACCACGTTGCTGGAAATACTGCTGGGTCCATAAAAGCCCGTCTGAGCATCCATGAGACCACCAAAGGTGTCCTGAGTGAAGGATGTTAGAACCCTGACCTGCGTGTTCTGGACCTCACATGAAGAAGAAACATTTGTGACTTGTCTCCTTCCAGAGCGTTTCCACTCTGGAAACATCTTTGCTCTTATTTATGATAGCACACCCTGGGGAACAAACTTCTAACTTCCATACCACACCTTCAATATGAGCACAATATATCACCGGCTAACTACATGACTCACGTGTGGAACCTCACATGTCCTTCACATTTCTTCCATGGATGTTCTCTTCACTTCCATGGATGTTCTCTTCACTTCCATGGATGTTCTCTTCACTTCCATGGATGTTCTCTTCACTTCCATGGATCTTCTCTTCACTTCCATGGATGTTCTCTTCACTTCCATGGATGTTCTCTTCACTTCCATGGATGTTCTCTTCACTTCCATGGATGTTCTCTTCACTTCCATGGATGTTCTCTTCACTTCCATGGATGTTCTCTTCACTTCCATGGATCTTCTCTTCACTTCCATGGATGTTCTCTTCACTTCCATGGATGTTCTCTTCACTTCCATGGATGTTCTCTTCACTTCCATGGATGTTCTCTTCACTTCCATGGATGTTCTCTTCACTTCCATGGATCTTCTCTTCACTTCCATGGATGTTCTCTTCACTTCCATGGATGTTCTCTTCACTTCCATGGATGTTCTCTTCACTTCCATGGATGTTCTCTTCACTTCCTTGGATGTTCTCTTCACTTCCATGGATCTTCTCTTCACTTCCATGGATGTTCTCTTCACTTCCATGGATGTTCTCTTCACTTCCATGGATGTTCTCTTCACTTCCATGGATGTTCTCTTCACTTCCATGGATGTTCTCTTCACTTCCATGGATCTTCTCTTCACTTCCATGGATGTTCTCTTCACTTCCATGGATGTTCTCTTCACTTCCATGGATGTTCTCTTCACTTCCATGGATGTTCTCTTCACTTCCATGGATGTTCTCTTCACTTCCATGGATGTTCTCTTCACTTCCATGGATCTTCTCTTCACTTCCATGGATGTTCTCTTCACTTCCATGGATGTTCTCTTCACTTCCATGGATGTTCTCTTCACTTCCATGGATGTTCTCTTCACTTCCATGGATGTTCTCTTCACTTCCATGGATCTTCTCTTCACTTCCATGGATGTTCTCTTCACTTCCATGGATGTTCTCTTCACTTCCATGGATGTTCTCTTCACTTCCATGGATGTTCTCTTCAGTTCCATGGATGTTCTCTTCACTTCCATGGATGTTCTCTTCACTTCCATGGATGTTCTCTTCACTTCCATGGATGTTCTCTTCACTTCCATGGATGTTCTCTTCACTTCCATGGATGTTCTCTTCAGTTCCATGGATGTTCTCTTCACTTCCATGGATGTTCTCTTCACTTCCATGGATGTTCTCTTCACTTCCATGGATCTTCTCTTCACTTCCATGGATGTTCTCTTCACTTCCATGGATGTTCTCTTCACTTCCATGGATGTTCTCTTCAGTTCTGATCACCACCATTCAATACGTGCCTCGGTTTTACCAGCATTTGGATGCCTTTTAATCCCATTTACATCAGAATATGCTAAACTACTCTTAGCTTTGTGTTACAGCTCACTAAGCAAATTAGTCAAACATCTACTTTTTCCTACGCTTCAAAACCTGCGGCTAATAAAAGGGTGCAGGCTAATTTAAAGATTTTTCTTCGCTGACGGCCATGATGCAAATAGATTTTTGTAAATCACGTGCATTGATTGATTGAGACTTGTATTAGTAGATTGCACAGTGAAGTACATATTCTGTACAATTGACCACAAAATGGTAACACCCCAATAAGTTGTTACACTTGTTTAAGTCCACGTTAATCAATTCATGGCATGTCGTGTTCTCGCGGGTGCTACGGCGTTGTCTTTGGGCTGGGTGAATGGCTACGTGGTTTCCTGCTGTTTGAAGCTTTCAACCGGAAGTGCGAGTGACTTTCCGTCTTCTAACCATCCATAGCGTTTCTACTCGCATGGAATCCTCGTTCATCACCCCAAGTTTTACAATATAACTAAAACAATCCTCACTTACTAAAGTGTCCCATGTGTGATGTCTGTAGGAGTGTTTGCATGCATATTTGTACCTGCTAATGAAGCTAGCTTTGTTAGGATTAGCTAATATGCTAACACATTTTCAGGTGTCTTTGATAGTGTTATCAACTCACAACAGTTCTAGTTTCACAAATCCCTCAGTAAATTCAGCAAAATGTCATCGTGGAGTTATTGAGTCTGTTTAGCTGATTGGAGAGCTAGCTTGCGCAGCTAGCGGGTCCATGACCATGACTTCTGTTTTGTTTGATCACCCGTTTTACTGCCTTGTTACAGACACACTGTTTGGAAACAATTAAGAAAACATAAAAAAAATTAAAAACACTTTAAATCAACAGTTTATCTAAAGATTTTAGCATTGAATAAAAAAAAAACACATTTAAAAAATGTATAAAAGACTTATTTGTAACATGTTAGTGACTGAGACTTTTCCAGGTTTGCAATGACTTCACATCAAATGTTCCACTTTGACATTTTTCTTGGGGGAAATAATACATTTTTGATGGTTTTGACATAAAAAACAAGGTTTTGACTAAAAGGGCATAAAATATATAAATTAAAAAAACTAAAAAACTTTAAATCGACAGACCTGAGGTTTATGTAGAGATTTAAGCGTTGAATAAAAAATGATTATAAGACTTTTTTTTTAGAAAAATATTGAATTTTTTTCATTTTTGCCATCAAAAACAAGGTTTGGACAAAAAGGGCAGAAAAAATAAAAATAAAAAACACTTTAAATCAACAGTTTATCTAAAGATTTTAGCGTTGAATAAAAAAAACACATTTAAAAAATGTATAAAAGACTTATTTGTAACATGTTTGTGACTGAGACTTTTCCAGGTTTGCAATGACTTCACATCAAATGTTCCACTTTGACATTTTTCTTGGGGGAAATAATACATTTTTGATGGTTTTGACATGAAAAACAGGGTTTTGACTATAAAAGGGCATAAAACATAAAAATTTAAACATTTTTTTAAAACTTTAATTTGACAGACCTGAGGTTTATGTAGAGATTTAAGCGTTGAATAAAAACAATAAAAAAATTAATATAAGACTTTTTTTTTTAGGAAAATATTGAATTTTTTAGTTTTTGCCATCAAAAACAGGGTTTTGACGAAAAGGGCATACAAATAAAGAAAGATTTGCACAAACTAGACTTAAATCTATAACATGATTATTAATAAAAAGTGAACAACAAATAACTTAAAGTATAATTGTGAATGAATAATGTGCTAAATGACATATTTTATAGGGTTTCAACAAACGGAATTAAAGGACTTTTTTATTAGGTATGCACACATTCTTTCTAAGTAAACTTCCTAATAATTGATAATAATAATGTGTTTATCTTTTTAAAAATGTAGTTTACATGTAGTTTGTTCACTCCTTTCTTGGCGCCAGGTTTTGTGGCACATTTTTTCTAATACAGTTTTCTAATACACCGTCGCAGCAACGCTGGCGTTTCAGACGGTTAATTATGTGAAAATATCGTCTAAACGTCACAAAACGCCATGAATTTCGCTCCAAATACTTTCAGCTGTATTCTGAGATTGACGTCACGGTAGTAACGCCTCTGCACTCTGACCACATTATTAGGGCAGTCGTACTGGAAACATGCAGCCATCCTTATGTGAGACAAGAACATGCATTGGAAATGGTAAATAAATGATAAATACATATCTACCAATTGAGTCAACAGATGGAGGCTCCTCTCATTTTACTCTCTAAAAACATTCAGAAACTAACAATACTTCATTTACATGAGAATGAAGTCATAGTGTTATTATAAGTAGGGATGATGTTTGATAAGAAATGATCGAGTTTGAGCCCATTATCGAATCCTCTTATCGAACCCATTCCTTATCGATTCTCTTATCGATTCCAGATAGGTTGTTGTATATGGAAAAAAACACAATATTTGGTTTAACAAAAGCTCACTTTTATTTTATAAGAAAATAAATAAATAAATAAATATTGATTGTTTCCCCCCTAAAAAACAAACAAACAAAAAAATATTGACTGTTGTTACCCAAAGTATATTAAGTGGGATTTTTCAGAAAAACAAATATATACAGTAACACAAAAACAACCTGTCTTTGTGATCACTATAGGTGTGTAAATAATAATATAGTTTTAAATAAAATCAGTCCCTTGGGCACAAAACTGAAAATAATACAGCTCTCCAAAAAGTGCACTTCTGCTGCTATTGGAACAAACAATCCAAGACGTCTAATTAAGTTCCAAAGCAAAGCAAGCTTTATTGTTGTTGACCTTGCTTTGTCTTTTCCCATCTTTACTTTTGTCTTGCACTGGACTGTTATTTTGTTTTCAAACTGAAATACACACAATGACAAATGTATAAGCTATGTGATTCAATGAACATACTGAAATGTAATACACAATATGTAAATATTAGCTTCACACAAATATACAGTACTATCACCAAACAAATACTTCTGAGTGTTGAAACTATTTCCATGGTGGAAATACACGACTGGCAGCCATTTTAAGTCCTCAAAACATCCATTGAACCAGTGCACAAAAATCGTTTTTCAATAAACATCTTACTAGCAAATGTACCACTTTCCACCTTAATATTGAGTTACATAAACAAGATAAACAGTTTACTTACAGACGTATCTTTTCCAAAGCTTGTAGGAGCTAACACAACTTGTCTACTTCTCATTGTCTCATGAACTGAATAGACGTCGCCAACCCGGAAGTGCCCAAACTAATGACGCGTAGGATTTTCATATCGCCACAAGGTGTCAGTAAGAGTCTACAATCAAATGCGCATAACATTGCGTCCCACAGGGCATTTCTTGTGGGAAGGGCTTCCTTCTCAGGGATTCGAATAAAGAACCAACTGTTTTTCTTTACTATAGTGGTCTCGATAATGGGTAACGGTTCTCAAAAAGGGATTCAAGTCAGAGGACTCGGTTCTTTTCTTATCGAACAACCGGGAAAAGCGGTTTCGAGCATCATCCCTAATTATAAGTACCAACAATACTTCATTTACATGTCCTGACCTGAGAATGAGTGATATTGTTATTACAAGCGCTAACGCAGACGGACTATTTTGATAGCAGTGAGCTAATGCTAGCTTGCGCCGCCGTTGTTGACACACTATTAGCTACTTGTGCTTGGTGTCAAACTTGCTAAAAGTGCATATTAGATGATATCATTCATGCACCTGCTAGTAGACACATGTGGCCGTGGACTCCCAGGCTGCTACACTTGCACGTCCCCCGCGAGGGACAAAAAGACGGTGGCTTGTTAACCCTTCGTGAGGATTGGGATTCATTATTCATCTCAAGGGAATTATGTCAGCGTCCCGTCCAGAGTGGAAATATTACAGTAAATGTTTGTTTTATTATGTTAGATAAGTTTTTATGCTGTAGTGTTACAACAAAACTTATTGTCATCCTCTTTATGTCCGGGCTCAAAAAATAATAATTCTGCATGATAATTTGTCCCAAAGTAATTGTTGTTGTCGCTCACAACAGAATGATGGCAGTGATGGCAAAGAGGAAAAGTGTGATGATAACCATAGAACTACAAATGGAAGGTTCTATATATAGTTAATCAATTAAATAATAAGGGTGTATAATATATTTTTTTCAAGGCTCATATTGATAACTTATTTAAAGGCTTTTTTAAAAAATCTTTGTAATTAATAATTTGATGTGTTGAAGCGCAATTTTTTCCCCCACTCATTTTTAAATGTGTGTTTCAAAAAGTGGCACAATTTGCATTAAAGTCAAAACTAATTTGTAAAATATAAAGTATGTCAAACTAAACTAAACAGAATGATGGCAAAGAGGAAAAGTGTGATGATAACCATAGAACTACAAATGGAAGGTTCCATATATAATTAATCAATTAAATATTAAGGGTGGATAATATATTTTTCTCAAGGCTCGTATTGATAAGTTATTTTTTAAAGTCATTCTTTTTCTTTTTCTTTTATAATTTGATGTGTTGATGCAAAATTTTAAAAAAAATTAAAAATTTTACTCATTTTTATATTTGTGTGTCTCAAAAAGTGGCACAATTTGCATTAAAGTCCAAAATAATTTGTTAAATATAAAGTATGTCAAACTAAACTAAACAGAATGATGGCAAAGAGGAAAAGTGTGATGATAACCATAGAACTACAAATGGAAGGTTCCATATATAATTAATTAATTAAATAATAAGGGTGGATAATATATTTTTTTCAAATCATATTGATTACTTATTTAAAGGCTTTTTAAAAAAAACAAATTGTAATTAATAATTTGATGTGTTGAAGCGCAATTTTTTCCCCCACTCATTTTTAAATGTGTGTGTTTCAAAAAGTGGCACAATTTGCATTAAAGTCAAAACTAATTTGTAAAATATAAAGTATGTTCCTAAAAAGTCAAACTAAACTAAACAGAATGATGGCAAAGAGGAAAAGTGTGATGATAACCATAGAACTACAAATGGAAGATTCTATATATAATTAATCAATTAAATAATAAGGGTGTATAATATATTTTTTTCAAGGCTCATATTGATAACTTATTAAAAGCTTTTTAAAAAAAAATTTGTAATAATAATTTGATGTATTGATGCACAATTTTTTCCCCCCACTCATTTTTAAATGTGTGTGTTTCAAAAAGTGGCACAATTTGCATTAAAGTCAAAACTAATTTGTAAAATATAAAGTATGTTCCTGAAAAGTCAAACTAAACTAAACAGAATGATGGCAAAGAGGAAAAGTGTGATGATAACCATAGAACTACAAATGGAAGGTTCCATATATAATTAATCAATTAAATATTAAGGGTGGATAATATATTTTTCTCAAGGCTCATATTGATAATTTATTTTTTAAAGTCATTCTTTTTCTTTTTTTTTTTATAATTTGATGTGTTGATGCAAAATTTTTTACTCATTTTTATATTTGTGTGTTTCAAAAAGTGGCACAATTTGCAATTAAAGTCCAAACTAATTTGTAAAATATAAAGTATGTCAAACTAAACTAAACAGAATGATGGCAAAGAGGAAAAGTGTGATGATAACCATAGAACTACAAATGGAAGGTTCCATATATAATTAATCAATGAAATATTAAGGGTGAATATAATATATCTTTCTCAAAGCTCATATTGATAACTTATTTAAAGTCTTTTTTTTTTAGTTTTTGTAAATAATAATTTGATGTGTTGAAGCGCAATTTTTTCCCCCACTCATTTTTAAACGTGTGTGTTTCAAAAAGTGGCACAATTTGCATTAAAGTCCAAACTAATTTGTAAAATATAAAGTATGTTCCTAAAAAGTCAAACTAAACTAAACAGAATGATGGCAAAGAGGAAAAGTGTGATGATAACCATAGAACTACAAATGGAAGGTTCTATATATAATTAATTAATTAAATAATAAGGGTGGATAATATATTTTTCTCAAGACTCATATTGATAACTTATTTAAAAATCTTTTTTTTTTTTGTAATTAATAATTTGATGTGTTGAAGCACAATTTTTTTCCCCACTCATTTTTAAATGTGTGTGTTTCAAAAAGTGGCACCATTTGCATTAAAGTCCAAACTAATTTGTAAAATATAAAGTATGTTCCTAAAAAGTCAAACTAAACTAAACAGAATGATGGCAAAGAGGAAAAGTGTGATGATAACCATAGAACTACAAATGGAAGGTTTCATATATAATTAATCAATTAAATATTAAGGGTGGATAATATATTTTTCTTAAGGCTCATATTGATAACTAATTTTTTAAAGTCATATTTTTTGTATTTTTTTTTCATAATTTGATGTGTTGATGCAAAATTTAAAAAAAAAAAATTTTTACTCATTTTTATATTTGTGTGTTTCAAAAAGTGGCACAATTTGCATTAAAGTCAAAACTAATTTGTAAAATATAAAGTATGTCAAACTAAACTAAACAGAATGATGGCAAACAGGAAAAGTGTGATGATAACCATAGAACTACAAATGGAAGGTTCCATATATAATTAATCAATTAAATATTAAGGGTGAATATAATATATTTTTGTCAAAGCTCATATTGATAACTTATTTAAAGTCTTTTTTTTTTATAGTTTTTGTAAATAATAATTTGATGTGTTGAAGCGCAATTTTTCCCCCACTCATTTTTAAACGTGTGTGTTTCAAAAAGCGGCACCATTTGCATTAAAGTCCAAACTAAAAATATAAAGTATGTTCCTAGAAAGTCAAACTGCTTGCTTGATTAGCATTGTTGTTGATGGGGAAGGGATCTGTGGTTCCTCCTCTGCGTCACGTGATCATCAAAATGTCTCTGTGAGATTGTTACTATTTTGATTATATGTATTTATTTTGGTGGCATAAATGGGATATATATGATAATATCTTGAATATAGATGCAAGTAGTGTTCACTTTAGGAGTGTTGACTTTATGGATGAGGCCCCCAATGAAAGTGCCCTCCAATACGACCTTCACGCGCCCACAAAAAGGCCATTGAAAGGAATTCTTCACCCCGAGACGCTCGCCCTCCATTTCCTGTCAGCTCCCAGCCGGCAGGGTTTTGATGATTGTTTGTGTTGTGTACGCTCCCCATGTCATAGACGGGCGACATTCCTGCGCTCAGACACGCCGTCTCCTGCGAGCCGTGAACATGATGAAGGTGAGGCGTTTCCTGCCGACACCTGGGAGTAAATCACAGCGGCCGTAATCCTGATTTATACACGTGAACTTGTCTCACCCAACACATCCATTCACCACCAGCGGGAAACCACAGCCTCCTTTTTCCACGCTTTCTTTTTCTTTTTTTAACCGTGTGCAACGTTTAATGTCGCTCACCTCACATGCTGGAAAACACCAAACTAGGACATTATTTTCTCTTCATTCCGTTTACACGTGTCAAAAAGTGGCACCATTTGCACAAAGGTCAAAACTAATTGGTAAAATATAAAGTTTGTTCCTAGAAAGTCAAACTAAACTAAACAGAATGATGGCAAAGAGGAAAAGTGTGATGATAACCATAGAACTACAAATGGAAGGTTCTATATATAGTTTATTAATTAAATAATAAGGGTGAATAATATATTTTTCTCAAGGCTCATATTGATAACTTATTTAAACTATTTTTAATTTTTAAAATCTTTTTTTCCTTTTGCAATTAATCATTTGATGTGTTAAAGCACTTTTTTCCCCCACTCATTTTTTAATTTGTGTGTTTTAAAAAGTAGCACAATTTGCTATAAGTTCAAAACTCATTTGTAAAATATAAAGTATGTTCCTAAAAAGTCAAACTAAACTAAACAGAATGATGGCAAAAGGGAAAAAGTGTGATGATAACCATAGAACTACAAATGGAAGGTTCTATATATGATCAATCAATTCAATATTAAGGGTGGATAATATATTTTTCTCAAGGCTTATATTAATAACTTATTTAAAGTAATCTTTTTTTAATGTTTTAATTTTTCTTAATTAATTAATAATTTGATGTGTTGATGCGCAATTTAAAAAAAAACAAAAAACACATTTTTAAATGTGTGTGTTTTAAAAAGTGGCACAATTTTCACAAAGGTCAAAACTAATTTGTAAAATATAAAGTTTGTTCCTAGAAAGTCAAACTAAACTAAACAGAATGATGGCAAAGAGGAAAAGTATAAAAGAACTACAATAGAACTAAAAAAGAAAGGTTCTATATATAATTAATCAATTAAATATAAGGGGTGGATAATATATTTTTCTCAAAGCTCATATTAATAACTTATTTTAGGTCTTTTTTTTTTTTTTTTAGTTTTTTTTTTAATTAATTAATCATTTGATGTGTTGAAGCTCAATTTTTTTTCCCACTCATTTTTAAATGTGTGTGTTTCAAAAAGTGGCACAATTTTCACAAAGGTCCAAACTAATTTGTAAAATATAAAGTTTGTTCCTAGAAAGTCAAACTAAACTAAACAGAATGATGGCAAAGAGGAAAAGTGTGATGATAACCATAGAACTACAAATGGAAGGTTCTATATATAGTTAATTAATTAAATAATAAGGGTGGATAATATATTTTTCTCAAGGCTCGTATTGATAACTTATTTAAACTATTTTTAATTTTTTTTTTTTTTTTTTCCTTTTGTAATTAATAATTTTATGTGTTAAAGCACTTTTTTTCCCCACTCATTTTTTAATTTGTGTGTTTTAAAAAGTGGCACAATTTGCTATAAGTTCAAAACTCATTTGTAAAATATAAAGTATGTTCCTAGAAAGTCAAACTAAACTAAACAGAATGATGGCAAAGAGGAAAAGTGTGATGATAACCATAGAACTACAAATGGAAGGTTCTATATATGATCAATCAATTAAATATTAAGGGTGGATAATATATTTTTCTCAAAGCTTATATTAATAACTTATTTAAAGTATTTTTTTTTTTTATTTTTTACTTTTTCTTAATTAATTAATAATTTGATGTGTTGATGCGCAATTTAAAAAAAAACAAAAAACACATTTTTAAATGTGTGTGTTTTAAAAAGTGGCACAATTTTCACAAAGGTCAAAACTAATTTGTAAAATATAAAGTTTGTTCCTAGAAAGTCAAACTAAACTAAACAGAATGATGGCAAAGAGGAAAAGTATAAAAGAACTACAATAGAACTAAAAAAGAAAAGTTCTATATATAATTAATCAATTAAATATAAGGGGTGGATAATATATTTTTCTCAAAGCTCGTATTAATAACTTATTTTAGGTCTTTTTTTTTTTTTTAGTTTTTTTTTTAATTAATTAATCATTTGATGTGTTGAAGCTCAATTTTTTTTCCCACTCATTTTTAAATGTGTGTGTTTCAAAAAGTGGCACAATTTTCACAAAGGTCAAAACTAATTTGTAAAATATAAAGTATGTTCCTAGAAAGTCAAACTAAACTAAACAGAATGATGGCAAAGAGGAAAAGTGTGATGATAACCATAGAACTACAAATGGAAGGTTCTATATATAGTTAATTAATTAAATAATAAGGGTGAATAATATATTTTTCTCAAGGCTCATATTGATAACTTATTTAAACTATTTTTAATTTATTTTTTATTTTTTTTCCTTTTGTAATTAATCATTTTATGTGTTAAAGCACTTTTTTTCCCCACTCATTTTTAAATGTGTGTGTTTCAAAAAGTGGCACAATTTGCATTAAAGTCACAACTCATTTGTAAAATATAAAGTATGTTCCTAGAAAGTCAAACTAAACTAAACAGAATGATGGCAAAGAGGAAAAGTGTGATGATAACCATAGAACTACAAATGGAAGGTTCCATATATAATTAATCAATGAAATATTAAGGGTGGATAATATATTTTTCTCAAGGTTCATATTGATAACTTATTAAAGGCATCTTTTTTTAAAAAAATTTAGTTTTCTTAATTAATTAATAATTTGATGTGTTGAAGCGCAATTTAAAAAAAAAAAATTTAACTAATTTTTAAATGTGTGTGTTTTAAAAAGTGGCAAAATTTGCATTAAAGTCACAACTAATTTGTAAAATATAAAGTATGTTCCTAAAAAGTCAAACAAAACTAAACAGAATGATGGCAAAGAGGAAAAGTGTGATGATTACCATAGAACTACAAATGGAAGGTTCTATATATAATTAATCAATTCAATATTAAGGGTGGATAATGTATTTTTCTCAAGGCTTATATTAATAACTTATTTAAAGTAATCTTTTTTTATTAATTAATTAATTTGATGTGTTGATGCGCAATTTAAATTTTTTTATTTTTTTACTCATTTTTAAATGTGTGTGTTTTAAAAAGTGGCACAATTTTCACAAAGGTCAAAACTAATTTGTAAAATATAAAGTATGTTCCTAAAAAGTCAAACTAAACTAAACAGAATGATGGCAAAGAGGAAAAGTATAAAATAACTACCATAGAACTAAAAAAGAAAGGTTCTATATATAATTAATCAATTAAATATAAGGGGTGGATAATATATTTTTGTCAAAGCTCATATTGATAACTAATTTAAAGTCTTTTTTTTTTTTCAAGTTTAATTAAATAATAATTTGATGAGTTGAAGCACTTTTTCCCGCCACTCATTTTTTAATTTGTGTGTTTTAAAAAGTAGCACAATTTGCTCTAAGTTCAAAACTAATTTGTAAAATATAAAGTATGTTCCTAAAAAGTCAAACTAAACTAAACAGAATGATGGCAAAGAGGAAAAGTGTGATGACAACCATAGAACTACAAATGGAAGGTTCTATATATAATTAATTAATTAAATATTAAGGGTGGATAATATATTTTTCTCATGGCTCATATTGATAACTTATTTAAAGTCATCTTTTTTTTCCTTTTTTTTTAATTCATAATTTGATGTGTTGAAGCGCAATTTAAAAACAAATTATATTTTTACTCATTTTTAAATGTGTGTGTTTCAAAAAGTGGCACAATTTGCATTAAAGTCCAAACTCATTTGTAAAATATAAAGTATGTTCCTAGAAAGTCAAACTAAACTAAACAGAATGATGGCAAAGAGGAAAAGTGTGATGATAACCATAGAACTACAAATAGAAAGTTCTATATATAATTAAATAATAAGGGTGGATAATATATTTTTCTCAAGACTCATATTGATAACTTATTTAAAAATATTTTCTTTTTTTTTGTAATTAATAATTTGATGTGTTGAAGCACAATTTTTTTTCCCCACTCATTTTTAAATGTGTTTCAAAAAGTGGCACAATTTGCATTAAAGTCAAAAGTAATTTGGAAAATATAAAGTATGTCAAACTATATTTATATAATGAATGAATTAAATAATAAGGGTGAACTTATTTAAAGTCTTTTTTTTTTTTAAGTTTGTTTAATTAATTAATAATTTGATGTTGAAGCACAATCATTTTTTTTAACACATTCTTAAATGTGTGTGGCACAATTTGCAAATTAAGTTGAAAACTAATTTGTAAAATATATTAAGTTGTGTTCCTAAAAAAGTCCAAATGAACTTTGATAGCAGCACACATTTATTGCAGGGAAAAGTGTAACTATTTATAAATAATTAATCAAATAAAAGGGACAGACAATTAATTTTTCTCAAGGTCAATATGGATAAGTTATTTATAGCCATTTTTTTTATTTAGATTTTTTGAAAGTGTATTTTATTAGTAGTTAGTGAATAATAATGTGCTTAAATGAAAGCTGAGACGACATAAGTTGCTTGTTTTGACGTCAGCCAATCAGCTTCTTCCGCCGTCTGGTCTGCTTCTCTACTTTCACTTCTCTACTTTCACTTGTCTCCGTCACCGGAGCCTCGAAAGTGGACTTTTCTTCCGGGGGTCCAGCTGCTGCCCCCACACTTCCCACAGCTTTTATTGGTCTG
>NC_084758.1:2325389-2382768 GCF_033978785.1 Entelurus aequoreus
GTGTTTCTCTCGGGGTTGTAGTGTGGAATGAGTGTTTCTCTCTGGGTTGTAGTGTGGAATGAGGGTTTCTCTCGGGGTTGTAGTGTGGAATGAGGGTTTCTCTCGGGGTTGTAGTGTGGAATGAGTGTTTCTCTCGGGGTTGTAGTGTGGAATGAGGGTTTCTCTCGGGGTTGTAGTGTGGAATGAGGGTTTCTCTCGGGGTTGTAGTGTGGAATGAGTGTTTCTCTCGGGGTTGTAGTGTGGAATGAGTGTTTCTCTCGGGGTTGTAGTGTGGAATGAGTGTTTCTCTCGGGGTTGTATTGTGGAATGAGGGTTTCTGTCGGGGTTGTAGTGTGGAATGAGTGTTTCTCTCGGGGTTGTAGTGTGGAATGAGTGTTTCTCTCTGGGTTGTAGTGTGGAATGAGTGTTTCTCTCGGGGTTGTAGTGTGGAATGAGGGTTTCTCTCGGGGTTGTAGTGTGGAATGAGTGTTTCTCTCGGGGTTGTAGTGTGGAATCAATCAATCAATGTTTATTTATATAGCCCTAAATCACATGTGTCTCAAAGGGCTGTACAAGCCACAACGACATCCTCGGTGTCGAGTGGGTCTGACATAATATTGTGAAAGTCCAACACATCAGCGAAAGTCCAGTCCATGGTGGGGCCAGCGGGAACCATCCCGAGCGGAGACGGGTCAGCAGCGTAGAGATGTCCCCATCTGATGGACAGGCTAGCGGTCCACCCCGGAGCAGAGTAGAAAAGAAAAGAAAAGAAACGGCAGATCAACTGGTCTAAAAAGGGAGTCTATTTAAAGGCTAGAGTATACAAATGAGTTTTAAGATGAGACTTAAATGCTTCTACTGAGGTAGCATCTCTAACTGTTACCGGGAGGGCATTCCATAGTACTGGAGCCCCAATAGAAAACGCTCTATAGCCCGCAGACTTTTTTTGGGCTCTGGGAATCACTAATAAGCCGGAGTTCTTTGAACGCAGATTTCTTGTCGGGACATATGGTACAATACAATCGTCAAGATAGGCAGGAGCTAAACCGTGTAGTATTTTATACGTAAGTAGTAAAACCTTAAAGTCGCATCTTAGGTGCACAGGAAGCCAGTGCAAGTGAGCCAGTATAGGTGTATATATATAGGTATATATGTATATATAGGTATATACAGTATAGGCGTAATATGATCAAACTTTCTTGTTTTTGTCAAAAGTCTAGCAGCCGCATTTTGTACCAACTGTAATCTTTTAATGCTAGACATAGGGAGGCCCGAAAATAAAACGTTACAGTAATCGAGACAAGATGTAACGAACGCATGAATAATGATCTCAGCATCGCTTGTGGACAAAATGGAACGAATTTTAGCGATATTACGGAGATGAAAGAAGGCCGTTTTAGTAACACTCTTAATGTGTGACTCAAACGAGAGAGTTGGGTGGAAGATAATACCCAGATTCTTTACCGAGTCTCCTTGTTTAATTGTTTGGTTGTCAAATGTTAAGGTGGTATTATTAAATAGATGTTGGTGTCTAGCAGGACCGATAATCAGCATTTCCGTTTTCTTAGCGTTGAGTTGCAAAAAGTTAGCGGACATCCATTGTTTAATTTCATTAAGACACGCCTCCAGCTGACTACAGTCCGGCGTGTTGGTCAGCTTTAGGGGCATGTAGAGTTGAGTGTCATCAGCATAACAGTGAAAGCTAACACCGTACTTGCGTATGATGTCACCTAGCGGCAGCATGTAAATACTAAAGAGTGCAGGGCCAAGAACTGAACCCTGGGGAACTCCGCACGTTACCTTAACATAGTCCGAGGTCACATTGTTATGGGAGACGCACTGCATCCTGTCAGTAAGATAAGAGTTAAACCAAGACAAGGCTAAGTCTGACATACCAATACGTGTTTTGATACGCTCTAATAAAATATTATGATCAACAGTATCGAAAGCGGCGCTAAGATCAAGAAGCAGCAACATAGATGACGCATCAGAATCCATCGTCAGCAATAGATCATTAGTCATTTTTGCGAGGGCTGTCTCCGTAGAGTGATTTGCCCTGAAACTGGATTGAAAAGGTTCACAGAGATTGTTAGTCACTAAGTGTTCATTTAGCTGCTGTGCAACAGTTTTTTCGAGAATTTTCGAGATAAACGGAAGGTGGGACACCGGCCGGTAGTTCACCATGAGGTCAGGATCGAGGTTAGGTCTTTTGAGTAGAGGATGAATAACCGCTTTTTTGAATGCTAGAGGAACAGTACCAGAGGAAAGTGATAAGTTTATAATATTTAACACTGATGGACCTAATAATACAAAAAGCTCCTTGATAAGTTTCCCAGGAAGTGGGTCAAGTAAACATGTTGTTTGTTTTGTCCCATTTACACATTTTAATAATTCCTCCAATGTTATTTCATCAAAGAGAGAGAAACTATTTTGGAGGGCAGTGTCCGTCGTATATACAGTCGTATTTGTGTTAATAGAGCCCAGTTGTAGCTGGGATGCGTTGTCTTTAATCTCTTTTCTAATGACTTCAATTTTCTTATTAAAGAAATTCATAAAGTCATCTGCTGAGTGGGTGGAGCTACTGGGAGGAGTCCCTTGTTGGGTTAGCGATGCTACTGTACTAAACAGAAATTTAGGATCATTTTTGTTGAGGTGGATGAGATTTGAGTAATATTTAGCTTTAGCTGAGGTAAGCATGCGTTTATAAGTTATTAAACTATCACTCCATGCTTGATGGAAAACCTCAAGTTTAGTCGCACGCCATTTGCGTTCCAGCTTTCTACATGATAATTTCTGGGCTTTAGTTTCTTCTGTAAACCATGGGGTACGCCTTTTAGGGGCCCTTTTTAGCTTTAGCGGTGCTACAATATCAATGGTGTCGCGCAGGGCGTCATTAAAGCTGTTAGTGAGGTTATCAATAGAGCCCACATAATTTGGGAATGGTGCCATTACTGAAGGCAGTAGGTCAGTAAGAGTCGTCGTTGTGGCAGTATTAATGTTGCGGCTGCTATAGTAGTTATTATTATTATTATTAGTTTGTTGACAATGAGTCAGAACTTCGAATTTTATAAGGTAATGATCGGACATTACTTTAGTGTACGGGAGTATCGTAACTTTAGAGGTGGTGACACCCCTGACAAGCACTAGATCTATCGTATTACCGTTGCGATGCGTGGGTTCATTTATTATTTGTGTAAGACCACAGCTATCAATTATAGTCTGGAGCGCCACGCATGGAGGGTCCGATGGGGTATTCATATGGATGTTAAAGTCTCCCATTATGATTATATTGTCGGCGTGCGTCACTAGATCAGCAACGAACTCTGAAAATTCATTGATAAAGTCCGAATAGGGCCCAGGGGGGCGGTAGATGACAGCCAGGTGCAGAGGCAGCGGTGTGACAAACCTCACAGTAAGCACCTCAAACGAGTTATATTTATTATTTAGGTCCGAGGTAAGGCTAAAGTTTGTGTTGTATATTAGTGCAACACCCCCACCCCTTTTAATGGGGCGGGCAATATGCGTTCCCGCATAGCCAGGAGGAGACGCCTCACCCAGCGCCAAAAATTCGTCTGGTTTGAGCCAGGTCTCGGCTAGACCAACGACATCAAGATTGTTGTCTCTAATGACTTCATTAACTAATAACGTTTTGGAAGACAATGACCTTATGTTTAAAAAGCCCATATTATAGGTAGTGGGCTGTTTTGAGGAGTTTTTGTTGAAAGTATCCGTAGTAGCAATATTAATAATGTTACGTTTATTATGCATAGTGCACTTTAAATAATTTCGACCATATCTAGGAATTGATATGACAGGAATTTTTAGATTGTTTGCCACCTCAGTAAAATGCATGTCCACCTCTGACGCAGAAAAAACATTATGTGAGTTGTATATTATTCTAGAAGAATTGCTATGTGTGCAGGGATTATCCAGCCTGGCGCTGGCTAGTTCTAGCTTAACAGACTCCTTATTAGCGCTTCTTTGTGGATTAGCATTTAGCTTTTTCGTTAGCCCCGCTAACAACAAAGCATTTAGCTTTGTTGTTAGCCCCGCCCGACACCCCCGCTTCTGCTTCCGAGCGCACCGCTTACGTCTCTTTCGCTGACGGTCTCCGCTGGTAGTCGACGCCGCTGCTTCAAAGGCCACTGCTGGATGTAGCTCGCGAAGAATTCCCAAGCTAGCGAGTAGGTCCACCGTACACGCATCTTTCAGCCCAAAATGGCCCGATCTCTCCACATCCAGAATCGTAAGTCGGTCGTAAGTGATCACGGAGTGAACACGCTGTGAGCCAGCCATGAAATTGACTGAATTGAGGGGTATTTTTGCCCTCACTTCCAGGAGCGCTCGCACGAAGCCGCTGCTCTGAAGCGCAGCCATCTTGGAAATGAGTGTGAATGAGGGTTTCTCTCGGGGTTGTAGTGTGGAATGAGTGTTTCTCTCGGGGTTGTAGTGTGGAATGAGGGTTTCTCTCGGGGTTGTAGTGTGGAATGAGTGTTTCTCTCGGGGTTGTAGTGTGGAATGAGTGTTTCTCTCGGGGTTGTAGTGTGGAATGAGTGTTTCTCTCGGGGTTGTAGTGTGGAATGAGGGTTTCTCTCGGGGTTGTAGTGTGGAATGAGGGTTTCTCTCGGGGTTGTAGTGTGGAATGAGGGTTTCTCTCGGGGTTGTAGTGTGGAATGAGGGTTTCTCTCGGGGTTGTAGTGTGGAATGAGGGTTTCTCTCGGGGTTGTAGTGTGGAATGAGTGTTTCTCTCGGGGTTGTAGTGTGGAATGAGTGTTTCTCTCGGGGTTGTAGTGTGGAATGAGTGTTTCTCTCGGGGTTGTAGTGTGGAATGAGTGTTTCTCTCGGGGTTGTAGTGTGGAATGAGGGTTTCTCTCGGGGTTGTAGTGTGGAATGAGGGTTTCTCTCGGGGTTGTAGTGTGGAATGAGGGTTTCTCTCGGGGTTGTAGTGTGGAATGAGGGTTTCTCTCGGGGTTGTAGTGTGGAATGAGTGTTTCTCTCGGGGTTGTAGTGTGGAATGAGTGTTTCTCTCGGGGTTGTAGTGTGGAATGAGGGTTTCTCTCGGGGTTGTAGTGTGGAATGAGTGTTTCTCTCGGGGTTGTAGTGTGGAATGAGTGTTTCTCTCGGGGTTGTAGTGTGGAATGAGTGTTTGGATGAAAGATGTGGTGTTGCTGAAAGAAACAAGAGATGAGTGGATTGAAAACAACTCTGCAGAAATGTAATTTGTCTTTGAGCGAACCTTTCATTCTGTCAGGGGGAGAAACAACTAACTTGTTGTCTTCCCCAAAATAAAACAAGTGCGTCTGGCATGCTGGAGGACGGTCAATAAACTCATCAGAACCCAGCAGGCATGCTACGCTGCGGATAGTGCCATCAGTCTGAGTCTGACATTAAGCAGTCAAACACAGGTGTTGCATGGCAGTTATGGCCGCCCTCAGAGGGCCCATTGGAACACAGAATAATACATTCATGCTGAAAGGTACATGCATATGTTGTATGTAAGAGTGAATAATACATTCATGCAAAAAAGGTACATGCATATGTTGTATGTAAGAGTGAATAATAGATTGATGCAAAAAGGTACATGCATATGTTGTATGTAAGAGTGAATAATACATTCATGCAAAAAGGTACATGCACCTTAACATATGTTGCCATCCGAGCAACGGCTTTTTAATGGCCGCCCCTGCTTATTTCAGCAAGACGATGCCAAGCTCGCATATGCCACCTGGTGGTTGTTTGAGCACACTGCAGCTAGCCCTGGATAGTCCTACTCCTTAATGCGTCAGTCACATGCAGGATTCTCACAGGAATGAGGCAGAAACACAACCTTACCACCTGTGAGTCAAAAAAGATATTTGAGTATTTTTTTTTATTTGAAGAAAAACATGTAATATATGATAATATATTTGTTAGGGGATAATATTGAATACTAATAAATGCAGTACATTTATTTGTGGAAGGCTAGCGGGGCCACCTTATTGGCTGGGACTCCACTTGTGACTAATGATGACGTGAGCTACGAAGGCAGCACGCCAACATCCATCACCTCCAACACTTAGTGGTTGTCTCTGATCTCGTGCACGTGCTTCTTGCTACTGGGACCCAACACGTCTGGAGGTAAACAACCCTTCATTCCAGTAGGAAAAGCTTTAGAAATGATGAAATCCAGCCCGCATAAAAAAGGTAAAACACAATAAAAAGAGATAAAAACGTAAAAAAAAAGGTCAATAGATGGCAAAACAATGTAACACAATTGTAAATGGAAGGTCAACACAGGTAAATAAAAGATAAAAGGGTAAACAAAGTAAATAGAAATACTAGTTGGTCAAAGATGGTTAAGAATAAATAGAAGGTAAATGAAAGGTACACTGTCAATTAAAGGTAAATAAAAGATATAAGGTTAAAAAAGTCGAAAATAAGGTAAAGGAAAGTTGAAATAAAGTAAAATATGGTATGAAAAAAAAGGTAAAGGATAAATGTAAGGTTAATAAAATGTAAAAGAAGGTGAACAAGATAAAAGACGGTAAAAATGTATGTAGAAGCTAAAACAACTTAAATAGAAGGGTTTTAGAAGCTAAAATGATATATTTATATAGAAGATAAATAAAAGGTTAAAAAAAGTAAGTAGAAGGTAAAAAAAAGAAAGAAATAAAAGCCAAAAAAGTTCAATAGATGGTAAATTAAAGGTAAAATTACGCAAGTGGAAGGTCGGAAAAGGTAAAATAAGGTTAAAAAATGAAGTATAAGCTAGTAAAGATAAATAAAAGGTAGAAGATAAAATAATATGTATGGAATTGAAATACAAGGTGAAATCGGTAAGTAGACGTCGGAAAATGTAAACAAGGCAAAGGAAGGTAAAAAGTAAGAAAACGACTAAAATACCATACTGTAAATAAAAAGTAAAAAGGTAAGTAGGAGTTAAAGAAGTTGAACAAATTGAGTAGAAAAACCAGAGAATGTAAACATAGGCTAGTAAAAGGTAATAAAGGTAAAAAAGCAAGTAAAATCCCTTTAGAGTGCATGGGAGTGGCTGGGCTTCTCTGCTTAGGCTGTTGCCCCCGCGACCCGACCTCGGATAAGCGAAAGATGACGGATGGCTACCATAGCGAGTCTACTGACGGACATAAGTAAGAACTTTACACTACTTTTTATTACAAATGGCAACATTTAGTGCTTCCATAGCGAGTCTACTGACGGACATAAGTAAGAACTTTACACTACTTTATATTACAAATGGCAACATTTAGTGCTTCCATAGCGAGTCTACTGACGGACATAAGTAAGAACTTTACATTACTTTATATTACAAATGGCAACATTTAGTGCTTCCATAGCGAGTCTACTGACGGACATAAGTAAGAACTTTACATTACTTTATATTACAAATGGCAACATTTAGTGCTTCCATAGCGAGTCTACTGACGGACATAAGTAAGAACTTTACACTACTTTATATTACAAATGGCAACATTTAGTGCTTCCATAGCGAGTCTACTGACGGACATAAGTAAGAACTTTATACTACTTTATATTACAAATGGCAACATGTCAAATAAATCCAATGATGCCATTTTTTGGTGGAACCTTTATTGTGAAAAGTACACATGTTGGTAGCGGTACAACACAAGTTGGTACCAGGACAAGGCTAGTGGTGTTATTGTTGTGACTACCATCCAGCGTTGTGGAGTGGTGGTGTGACAAGTCCTGGAGAGGAATCTGCACACTCACCAGAGTGTTGTGGTGAGTGTGCAGCATCAGGACCAGATGTGTGGACTTCTTCACAAGGACTGCTTTCTTCTTTTGGCCGCTGCACAACAACACACTTTTCATCGCCCTCTTCCTGGAACCACACACGCTCAGGAGGGAGGCCATTCTCTGCTCTTTAACCACAGGAGGCCGTTCTCTGCTCTTTAACCACAGGAGGCCGTTCTCTGCTCTTTAACCACAGGAGGCCATTCTCTGCTCTTTAACCACAGGAGGCTGTTCTCTGCTCTTTAACCACAGGAGGCTGTTCTCTGCTCTTTAACCACAGGAGGCTGTTCTCCGCTCTTTAACCACAGGAGGCTGTTCTCTGCTCTTTAACCACAGGAGGCTGTTCTCCGCTCTTTAACCAGCTTTGCACCCATTTGACAACTAAAAGCCTCTGCTGGGTGGATACGAGGGCCTAACCCTCGCCTCATCCTCTCTTGTGAATGACTGAGCATTTCATGGAATCTACTTTTATAGCCAATCATGGCACCCACCTGTTCCCAATTAGCCTTCACACCTGTGGGATGTTCCAAATAAGTGTTTGATGAGCATTCCTCAACTTTATCAGTATTTATTGCCACCTTTCCCAACTTCTTTGTCACGTGTTGCTGCCATCAAATTCTAAAGTTAATGATTATTTGCAACAAAAAATAAGTTTATGAGTTTGAACATGAAATATGTTGTCTTTGTAGCATATTCAACTGAATATGGCTTGAAAAGGATTTGCAAATCATTGTATTCCGTTTATATTTACATCTAACACCATTTCCCAACTCATATGGAAACGGGGTTTGTATATATATATATATATATATATATATATATATATATATATATATATATATATATATATATATATATATATATATATATATATATATATATATATATACACACATACATATATATATATATATATACACACATACATATATATATACATATATATATATATATATATATATATATATATATATATATATATATATACATATATATATGTACATACATATTAGGGCTGCAACAACTAATCGATTAAATCGATTAAAATCGATTAAAATCGATTATAAAAAATAGTTGGCGATTAATTTAGTCATCGATTCGTTGGATCTATGCTAAGCGCAGAGGCTTTTTTTTTTTTTTTTCTATTTTTTTTATTTATAAACTGCAACATGTACAAACAGCTGAGAAACAATAATCAAAATAAGTATGGTGCCAGTATGCTGGTTTTTTTTCCAATAAAATACTGGAAAGGATGGAAATGTAGTTTGTCTCTTTTATCCGATTATTAATCGATTAATCGAAGTAATAATCGACAGATTAATCGATTATCAAATTAATCATTAGTTGCAGCCCTAATATATATATATATATATATATATATATATATATATATATATATGAATATGTTTTTTTTTTTTGCAACCAAAAGGGTCTTTTTTAACCTGTAACCTATTTTGAAAATGTTTTATTATATTTACCGTATTTTCAGGACTATAGAGCGCACCGCTATATACAAGCCACACCCATGAAATGTTAGGAACAAATATGTTTCCATATTTTAGTCGCAGATATAAAGTTATGAAATGAGTTACTTACACGGAAATATTCTGTAAATGTTTATTTACGTACCTTAATTGTTTCCGAACGGTGTCTGTGACACAGCAGTAAAATGGCTGATCAAACAAAACAGAAATCATCGCCAATATATATATATATATATATATATATATATATATATATATATATATATATATATATATATATATATATATATATATATATATATATATATACATATATATATATATATATATATATATATATATATATATATATATATATATATATATATATATATATTATATATATATATATATTTAGATTTTTTTTATTTTATTTTTTTCGCAACCAAAATGGGCTTTTTTAACCTGTAACCTATTTTGAACATTTTTTATTATAATTACCGTATTTTCTGGACTATAGAGCGCAACGCTATATAAACCACACCCATTAAAATATGTTTCCATATTTTAGTCGCAGATATATACGTTATGAAATGAGTTATGTACACAGAAATATTCTGTAAATGTTTATTTACGTACCTTAATTATTTTCAAACGGTGTCTGTGACGGGGCAGTGAAATGGCTGATCAAACAAAACAGAAATCATCGCCAATATATATATATATATATATATATATATATATATATATATATATATATATATATATATATATATATATATATATATATATATATATATATATATATATATATATATATATATATATATATATTTAGATTTTTTTTATTTTATTTTTTTTCGCAACCAAAATGGGCTTTTTTAACCTGTAACCTATTTTGAACATTTTTTATTATAATTACCATATTTTCTGGACTATAGAGCGCACCGCTATATAAGCCACACCCATTAAAATATGTTTCCATATTTTAGTCGCAGATATATACGTTATGAAATGAGTTATGTACACGGAAATATTCTGTAAATGTTTATTTACATACCTTAATTGTTTCCAAATGGTGTCTGTGACGGGGCAGTGAAACGGCTGATCAAACAAAACAGAAGTCATGGTCATGGAGCCACTAGCTGCGCAAGCTAGCTCTCCAATCAGCTAAACAGACTCCATAACTCCACGCTGACGTTTTGGGGAATTTACAAAACTGAAACAATACAAAAAGAATGCCATTGTGAGTTGATAACACTAGCACAGGCACTCGTAAACGTGTCAGCATATTAGCTAATGCTAACGAGGTTGCGACATACAGACATCACGCATGGGACGGCTTAGTAAGTAGAAATAGTTGTAGTTATATTGTAAAACTCGGAGTGATGAATGAAAAAAATCATACGAGTAGTAACGCTATGGACGGCTTGAAGAGGAAACGCCACTTTGACTTCCGGTTGAAAGCTTTAAACAGATAGGAAACACTTGCAATGAGTAAACTCGTCCAAATGTGGGCGCCATAGCACAAACGATGGCGCACCTTTTCAGTGTATGTTTTCTAAAAAGTATTTGCATGATGGCGGTCAGCGAAGAAAAACGCAGGTTTTATGAGCCGCGCGGTTCAAAGCGGAGGGAAAAGAACAAGTTGCATTTGCAGTGACAAGAGGACTCGTGCGGAGGAAGAGTCCTCCCTTCCCACTTCTGGGTCTTCCGGGTGTTGTTGGGCAGACCTTGTAGATCATGCCTCGCTATATCAACTTAGGACTTGTCACATTAACTTAGGACTTGTCACATTAACTTAGGACTTGTCATGTTAGCGTTGTTGCCATGATTGACTGTTTACATGCTACTAGCCCCTGGACTGTTTACATGCTACTAGCCCCTGGACTGTTTACATGCTACTAGCCCCTGGACTGTTTACATGCTACTAGCCCCTGGACTGTTTACATACTACTAGCCCCTGGACTGTTTACATGCTACTGTCCCCTGGACTGTTTACATGCTACTAGCCCCTGGACTGTTTACATGCTACTGTCCCCTGGACTGTTTACATGCTACTAGACCCTGGACTGTTTACATGCTACTAGCCCCTGGACTGTTTACATGCTACTGTCCCCTGGACTGTTTACATGCTACTAGACCCTGGACTGTTTACATGCTACTGGCTCCTGGACTGTTTACATGCTACTAGCCCCTGGACTGTTTACATGCTACTAGCCCCTGGACTGTTTACATACTACTAGCCCCTGGACTGTTTACATGCTACTAGCCCCTGGACTGTTTACATGCTACTAGCCCCTGGACTGTTTACATGCTACTGTCCCCTGGACTGTTTACATGCTACTAGACCCTGGACTGTTTACATGCTACTAGCCCCTGGACTGTTTACATGCTACTGTCCCCTGGACTGTTTACATGCTACTAGACCCTGGACTGTTTACATGCTACTGGCTCCTGGACTGTTTACATGCTACTAGCCCCTGGACTGTTTACATGCTACTAGCCCCTGGACTGTTTACATACTACTAGCCCCTGGACTGTTTACATGCTACTAGCCCCTGGACTGTTTACATGCTACTAGCCCCTGGACTGTTTACATGCTACTAGCCCCTGGACTGTTTACATGCTACTAGCCCCTGGACTGTTTACATGCTACTAGCCCCTGGACTGTTTACATGCTACTAGCCCCTGGACTGTTTACATGCTACTGGCCCCTGGACTGTTTACATGCTACTAGCCCCTGGACTGTTTACATGCTACTAGCCCCTGGACTGTTTACATGTCACTGTCCCCTGGGGGTCAGTCAGGGGTCCATCCTTCACCTTCACCGCCTTGCAAGACGGGGAGTCCACTTTCTTCTTCTTCTTCTTCTTCCGACTGTCCACTCCTCGCTCGCTCCTGGTCTAAAGCGCCTCCTCCGCATTCTGCCTCAGCTATGCGGGCCCGGGTGCCAGCGTTTGATTCCCAGCGCGGTACATGTGGTTGAAATCTGAGGCCGGCAGCGCTGCCAAGCCGAGGGGCCCCGTAATGGAGGGCTGGCGCAGGAGAATAAGCCATTGTTCTTCACGCCGCTCTAGTTGGGAGCAGGAAACACACACCAAAAAAAAAAGTGGACTTGCTGAACACGGAGCCTGAGGTCAAAGGAGAGCCTCCTAATCTTCTTGGAGATCCACTCGAGGAAGCGAAGGGAGGGAAAGTATTTTGCTCCTGCAAAACCAGCACACCATGAAGATGTTTGCAAAGAACCACAACATGCTTTTTCCCTACAAATGTAGTGTGAATGTTGAAGAGGCAAAGCCAAACTCAAATGCTAACAGTTAGCGCTGGCCAAGTAGCGTCCAGTAACAAAAAATAAGACAAAAAAGAGCTAAAAAAAAAGCTAGCGTAATATGCTAATAAAAGCATGCTTACAGATAGCATTAGTAAAATACCAAATGATATGACACTGAGGGTGTATACCTGTTAAGCAAGCTAAATAAAGCTAGCGTGCTAATAATAGCATGCTTACAACCCATCCGTCCATTTTCTACCGCTTGTCCCTTTCAGGGTCGCGGGGGTGCTGGAGCCTACTGTTAGCGTTAATAAAATGCACAAAATATATGACACTGAGGTGTACGCCTGCAAAATGAGCTTAAAAAGATAGCATGCTAGCAGTATTATGCTAGCATGATAGCATTTGAAAAAATACCAAAATATATGACACTGAGGTGTATACCTGCTAAATTAGCTAAAAAAAAAAAAATAGCATGCTATCAGTATTATACGAAAATGGCATGCGTTACTTTAAGACGTTTCATGAGAGCGGAGTGTCTACATTAGGCAATGTGTGATGTCAGCGTTTTAGCCCAGCTGTGCTGGTTAGCTAATGGTTGTTGGATTGTGTTAGCGCCGGTTGATAACAAGATCGGATGTGCTGTAGTCTCCTTGTCCACAAAGGGGGTATATACTTGTCATTATTCCCTGGTAGTAGTGGTATGTCATGTTGTGTCAGACCATTAGCTTGTGATTATTCCCTGGTAGTAGTGGTGTGTCTGTGAGGGTGTGTCATGTTGTGTCAGACCATTAGCTTGTCATTATTCCCTGGTAGTAGTGGTGTGTCTGTGAGGGTGTGTCATGTTGTGTCAGACCATTAGCTTGTCATTATTCCCTGGTAGTTGTGGTATGTCATTTTGTGTCGGACCATTAGCTTGTGATTATTCCCTGGTAGCAGTGGTGTGTCTGTGAGAGTGTGTCATGTTGTGTCGGACCATTAGCTTGTGATTATTCCCTGGTAGTAGTGGTATGTCATTTTGTGTCGGACCATTAGCTTGTGATTATTCCCTGGTAGTAGTGGTGTGTCTGTGAGCGTGTGTGATGTTGTGTGATTATTCCCTGGTAGTAGTGGTGTGTCTGTGAGGGTGTGTGATGTTGTGTGATTATTCCCTGGTAGTAGTGGTGTGTCTGTGGGGGTGTGTGATTATTCCCTGGTAGTAGTGGTGTGTCTGTGAGGGTGTGTGATTATTCCCTGGTAGTAGTGGTGTGTCTGTGAGGGTGTGTGATTATTCCCTGGTAGTAGTGGTGTGTCTGTGAGGGTGTGTGATGTTGTGTGATTATTCCCTGGTAGTAGTGGTGTGTCTGTGAGGGTGTGTGATTATTCCCTGGTAGTAGTGGTGTGTCTGTGAGGGTGTGTGATTATTCCCTGGTAGTAGTGGTGTGTCATGTTGAGGCAGCATTCTTGGACAAGCTCTAATTTCCCGCATGACTGGACAGCCTGAAGGCAGCATGGTGACGAGGTGACCCTAACGAGCGCTGAAGCAACCCGACACCCCAGCAGATGTTCCACCATCTCATGGGGGGCGGGGGTTCTGGTTCTAGTTCTGGTTCTGGTCCTGGTTCCACTTTGGCTGCTCTTCATGTCTCATCCAGACTGCGGCAACCGTTTCCTGGCTGCTCAATTAGACTTAACGAGCTTAGATTGGGGTCAAAGTTCAAGTGCAGCGCTAGGTGAGGGAGGGGTCAAGTCTGCGAATATATAATGAGGTGGGCGTGAATATAGATGTCCTCTAGTGGTCCCCAACCTTTTTGGAGGTGCGGACCGGACAACGCTTGAAAATGGGGGATGGGGGGGGAATTATTATTATTTTTATTTTATTTTATTTTATTTTATTTTATTTTATTTTATTTTATTTTATTTATTTTTTTTCATAAAGAAATACAATCATGTGTGCTTACGGACTGTATTGATCTATATTGATATATAATGTATATTTTGTGTTTTTTATGTTGATTTAATTTTTTTTTTTTTACATTTCTTGTGCGGCCTGGCACCAATCGGTCCGCGGCCCGGTGGTTGGGGACCACTGCTTTAAAACACAGAATAATAAACACAAATATTCACAGGTTTTTCTGTTGTTTTTTTGTCCTGTGTCACTTAAATGTGTGACTGACACATTTAGCAGGAAATATACTTAGTTATTTTATTTCTTTATTTTTATTTTTATTTCGCCCGGAAAAGGGTGGAGTGCCACTTCCGGGTTGGGGAGGAGACCCTGCCCCAAGTGGAGGAGTTCAAGTACCTCGGAGTCTTGTTCACGAGTGAGGGAAGAGTGGATGGTGAGATTGACAGGTGGATCGGTGCGGCGTCTTCAGTAATGCGGACGCTGTATCGATCCGTTGTGGTGAAGAAGGAGCTGAGCCGGAAGGCAAAGCTCTCAATTTAGCGGTCGATCTACGTTCCCATCCTCACCTATGGTCATGAGCTTTGGGTTATGACCGAAAGGACAAGATCACGGGTACAAATGAGTTTCCTCCGCCGGGTGGCGGGTCTCTCCCTTAGAGATAGGGTGAGAAGCTCTGTCATCCGGGAGGAGCTCAAAGTAAAGCTACTGCTCCTCCACATGGAGAGGAGCCAGATGAGGTGGTTGATTTTATTTATTTATTTTATTTTATCCAAAAAAAAAAAGTATTTTATTTATTTACCTATTTTTTGTTTATTTTTCGTTTGATTGTATTTTATGTATTTATTTTATTTTAAATGGTTTATTTTTAGTTATTTACCTATTTTAGATTTTTTGCTTTTTAATTTGATTGTATTTATGTTATTTTAAATTGTGTATTTTTATTTATTTACCAATTTTTTGTTCATTTTGTATTTTATTTTATTTTATTTATTTATTTTATTTGAAATTGTTTATTTTTAGTTATTTTACCTATTTTTTGTTCATTTATTCATTTTATTTTTTTATATATATATATATTTTTAATTTCATTTTAAATTGTTTATTTCTATTTATTTACCTATTTTTTGTTCATTTATTTTTTCTTATTTCCTTCTTTTTCTTTTAAGCAGGAAATATTGCAATTGAAGCGGTACAGCAGTATCAAATAGTGGTGTACCGATACAAATTGTTCACTTCCGATATCAATATTGGAGCCTTGAGTATTGGTCGATTCTGATATTGATCCGATGCCAAGCCAATGTATATTTTTTGAAAAGTGTAGCCTTGCTTTGCCTGCGTCGGAGCGTCAGCAAGCATCCCTTAACAAACGTGTCCGCATCATTTAAATGACTACGTCATGTGAGAGCGACTAGGCAGCAATTGCCACTCCACTTCACCTTAAAGACAGCATGAGTCCATTCTCGATGGTTAATAATCAACAAGTTAGTGTTTTTCATAGCTGTCTTTATTCTGTTGGACTCATTTGACTTAATCAAACCTTTTCTAACATTCCACACTACTAAATAATGCAAGTATTGGTCATTTGTGCTGATATCGCATCAGATCAATACCTGTATCGTGTCAGACAAACTGTGTTACCTCTCAACACAACCATTGTTTCCCTCTCCCACGCCTGCTGTATCATTTAGGGCCGCAAAAAAACAGTTTAACGCGTTTTGGCAAAGCTCCAAAAAGTCTGACTGGTGACGTCCGCCTCCCAACAGACGTGGACCACACCTGCACCCACCTCGCTATTTAGCAGCCTGCACCCTCCTCGCTATTTAGCAGCCTGCACCCACCTCGCTATTTAGCAGCCTGCACCCTCATTGGTACTTAGCAGCCTGCACACCCCGCCAACTTTAGCAACTGCATGGCAGATAAAATACCTCCACTTTTAGTGCTGCGCAATGGAAAATAGCCTCTGTGTGTGTGTGTGTGTGTGTGTGTGTGTGTGTGTGTGTGTGTGTGTGTGTGTGTGTGTGTGTGTGTGTGTGTGTGTGTGTGTGTGTGTGTGTGTGTGTGTGTGTGTGTGTGTGTGTGTGTGTGTGTGTGTGTGTGTGTGTGTGTGTGTGTGTGTGTGTGTGAGAAACATGCTGACACGTCCAATTAGGCTGACTTTGAATTGTTACTTATTTACACACATTTTGGTCATCTCAATGTAGTTTATATATATATATATATATATATATATATATATATATATATATATATATATATATATATATATATATATATATATATATATATATATATATATATATATACACACATACACATAAATGCACATATATATGCATGTACATATATATAAAATACATATATATACATATACAGTATAGGTGTCAGCATCTTTGCACCTCCCCATGTTGCGAGTCTTAAGTGAGGTAATATGTACTCCAAAGTGCTTATGTTGCAGGAGGTTTTTTCCCCGGTCTCAAACGGAGCCCCGCCCCCACCATAGGAGCTTAGTTCTACTTTCCTTTCACATTAAAATGTAGCTAACATAGCCATGCTAATGTTGCTTACCTAGCATGATGTTAAAATATCATGTAGCTCACATAGCTATGCTAGTGTTGCTAACCTAGAATGATGTTACAAGGTCACGGTAGCATGTAGCTTACATAGCTATGCTAATGCTGCTAACTTAAAATGATGTTAAAATGTCACATTATCATGTAGCTAACATAGCCACGCTAATGTTGCTTACTTATCATGATGTTGAAATGCAATGTTAGCATGTAGCTCACATAGTTATGCTAGTGTTGCCAACCTCGAACGACGTCAAAGGGTATCGCTACCATGTAGCTTACACAGCTATTCTAATGTTGCTAACCTAAAATGATGTTGAAATGCAATGTTAGCATGTAGCTCACATAAGTATGCTAGTGTTGCTAATCTAAAATGAAGTTACAATGTAATGTTAGCATGTAGCTTATAAAGCTTTGCTAGTGTTGCTAACGTGTCTGTCCTCCTGTGCCACTCCAAGTCGTGTTGTTGTTGAATGTGATACATGACATCTATTACATTGGACAAGTGCACAATTACAGTATATATCTCAAACCCGGATCAAGTACACAATAGCGCTTCTTGGAGACACACTCGTTAGCATTGACGACACACACACGCACACAAGCACGCACACACACGCATACACACCCTGTGTTATTGTGTAATATTTGATAGAGTGCATAGGCAGTAAAAAGTAGTTCAGTGCATGAGTGACGCACGTCTTATTTATGCAAAAAGTCCACCACAAAGTAACCACTGTGATCATAAGTCACAAACACAATTTGTACCATTTGATTTTTTATAACCAGTCTTGAAAATAATTGTTTTGAAACAAAACAAAACAAAAAAATTGGCAATTTTAATACTGTTTATTATGTGCTCTTAATTGGAAAATTAGGTCAGTAAAAAAAAGAGACATCTGTAACACATCTGGTAGAATTAGTGGTGGACTGAGCCGTGACAATGTCATATTCTGCATGTGCTAACACTTTCATGTGCTAACACTTTCACAACAAGCAACTTTTCATGCTCACATTCGCCCTTTTTTGCTCAAATCTCACCACAATTATTTTTTATTCCCTTTAAGTCTGATACTCTAATAAATATTATGCTGTACAAACTGTGGCATTTATTTGGAGGGGGGCATTTATGTACATCATGCCAAGTTAGCAACACTAGCATTACTATGTAAGCTACATGCTAACATTACATTTGAACATCATGCTAAGTTAGCAACACTAGCATTACTATGTAAGCTACATGCTAACGTTACATTTGAACATCATGCCAAGTTAGCAACACTAGCATTACTATGTAAGCTACATGCTAACGTTACATTTTAACATCATGCTAAGTTAGCAACACTAGCATTACTATGTAAGCTACATGCTAACGTTACATTTTAACATCATGCCAAGTTAGCAACACTAGCATTACTATGTAAGCTACATGCTAACGTTACATTTTAACATCATGCCAAGTTAGCAACACTAGCATTACTATGTAAGCTACATGCTAACGTTACATTTGAACATCATGCTAAGTTAGCAACACTAGCATTACTATGTAAGCTACATGCTAACGTTACATTTTAACATCATGCTAAGTTAGCAACACTAGCATTACTATGTAAGCTACATGCTAACGTTACATTTTAACATCATGCTAAGTTAGCAACACTAGCATTACTATGTAAGCTACATGCTAACGTTACATTTTAACATCATGCTAAGTTAGCAACACTAGCATTACTATGTAAGCTACATGCTAACGTTACATTTTAACATCATGCTAAGTTAGCAACACTAGCATTACTATGTAAGCTACATGCTAACGTTACATTTTAACATCATGCTAAGTTAGCAACACTAGCATTACTATGTAAGCTACATGCTAACGTTACATTTGAACATCATGCTAAGTTAGCAACACTAGCATTACTATGTAAGCTACATGCTAACGTTACAATTGAACATCATGCTAAGTTAGCAACACTAGCATTACTATGTAAGCAGAGGGTTCTGCGCAGTATCTTGGCTGTTCCTAGGACTGCACTCTTCTGGACTGAGGCTTCAGATGTTGTTCCTTGGATCTGTAGGAGCCACTCTCCCAGTTTGTGGGTTACTGTTCCGAGCGCCCCCACTACCACGGGGACCACGCTAGCCTTGACCTTCCACATCCGTTCCAGCTGCTCTTTCAACCCCTTGGTACTTCTCAAGTTTCTCCTGTTCCTTCTTCCTGATGTTGGGATTGCCACACCTATCACCACCACCCTTCTCTGCTCTTTGTCCACCACCACTACGTCCAGTTGGTTAGCCAGAAGCTGTTTGTCAGTCTGGAAGCTGAAGTCCCACAGAACCTTGGCCCTGTTGTTCTCAGCCACCTACTGTGGTATGGCCCATTTGGATGTGGGTACTTCTATTCCATACTGGTTGCAGATGTTCCAGTATACGTTCCCAGCTACTTGGTTGTGCCTCTCCATGTACGCTGATCCAGCTAGCATCTTACAGCCTGCTACTATGTGCTGGACTGTCTTTGCACAGTCTGCATCTTGGGTCTGATCTACTCTGGTAGATCCTAGTCTCTATGGCTCTTGTGCTTATGGCCTGTTCTTGTGCCGCCATTTTGAGTGCCTCTGTGCTGTCTGCCAGTCCTGCATTTGGTAGGATTTCTTCAATCAATCAATCAATCAATGTTTATTTATATAGCCCTAAATCACAAGTGTCTCAAAGGGCTGTACAAGCCACAACGACATCCTCGGTACAGAGCCCACATACGGGCAAGGAAAAACTCACCCCAGTGGGACGTCGGTGAATGACTATGAGAAACCTTGGAGAGGACCGCATATGTGGGTAACCCCCCCCCTCTAGGGGAGACCGAAAGCAACGGATGTCGAGTGGGTCTGACATAACATTGTGAAAGTCCAGTCCACAGTGGATCCAACACATCAGCGGGAGTCCAGTCCACAGCGGGGCCAACAGGAAACCATCCCGAGCGGAGACGGGTCAGCAGCGCAGAGATGTCCCCAACCGATGCACAGGCTAGTGGTCCACCCGGGGTCCCGACTCTGGACAGCCAGCACTTCATCCATGGCCACCGGACCTATGCAACTCCCCCTCGCAAGGGACAGGGGAGAAGAGGAGAGAAGAAAAGAAACGGCAGATCAACTGGTCTAAAAAAGGGGGGGTCTATTTAAAGGCTAGATTATACAAATGAGTTTTAAGATGGGACTTAAATGCTTCTACTGAGGTAGCATCTCTAACTTTTACCGGGAGGGCATTCCAGAGTACTGGAGCCCCAATAGAAAACGCTCTATAGCCCGCAGACTTTTTTTTGGCTCTGGGAATCACTAATAAGCCGGAGTTCTTTGAACGCAGATTTCTTGTCGGGACATATGGTACAATACAATCGGCGAGAT
This sequence comes from Entelurus aequoreus, assembly GCF_033978785.1. NCBI lineage: Eukaryota > Metazoa > Chordata > Actinopteri > Syngnathiformes > Syngnathidae > Entelurus > Entelurus aequoreus. The sequence goes on from NC_084758.1 coordinate 2,345,711, forward strand.
AGGCTGGAGCTAAACCGTGTAATATTTTATACGTAAGTAGTAAAACCTTAAAGTCGCATCTTAAGTGCACAGGAAGCCAGTGCAAGTGAGCCAGTATAGGTATATATATATATATGTATATAAAGGTATATACAGTATAGGCGTAATATGATCAAACTTTCTTGTTTTTGTCAAAAGCCTTGCAGCCGCATTTTGTACCAACTGTAATCTTTTAATGCTAGACATAGGGAGGCCCGAAAATAAAACGTTACAGTAATCGAGACGAGACGTAACGAACGCATGAATAATGATCTCAGCGTCGCTAGTGGACAAGATGGAACGAATTTTAGCGATATTACGGAGATGAAAGAAGGCCGTTTTAGTAACACTCTTAATGTGTGACTCAAACGAGAGAGTTGGGTGGAAGATAATACCCAGATTCTTTACCGAGTCTCCTTGTTTAATTGTTTGGTTGTCAAATGTTAAGGTGGTATTATTAAATAGATGTTGGTGTCTAGCAGGACCGATAATCAGCATTTCCGTTTTCTTAGCGTTGAGTTGCAAAAAGTTAGCGGACATCCATTGTTTAATTTCATTAAGACACGCCTCCAGCTGACTACAGTCCGGCGTGTTGGTCAGCTTTAGGGGCATGTAGAGTTGAGTGTCATCAGCATAACAGTGAAAGCTAACACCGTACTTGCGTATGATGTCACCTAGCGGCAGCATGTAAATACTAAAGAGTGCAGGGCCAAGAACCGAACCCTGGGGAACTCCGCACGTTACCTTGACATAGTCCGAGGTCACATTGTTATGGGAGACACACTGCATCCTGTCAGTAAGATAAGAGTTAAACCAAGACAAGGCTAAGTCTGACATACCAATACGTGTTTTGATACGCTCTAATAAAATATTATGATCGACGGTATCGAAAGCGGCGCTAAGATCAAGAAGCAGCAACATAGATGACGCATCAGAATCCATCGTTAGCAATAGATCATTAGTCATTTTTGCGAGGGCTGTCTCCGTAGAGTGATTTGCCCTGAAACCGGATTGAAAAGGTTCACAGAGATTGTTAGTCACTAAGTGTTCATTTAGCTGCTGTGCAACAGTTTTTTCGAGAATTTTGGAAATAAACGGAAGGTGGGAGACCGGTCGGTAGTTTACCATGAGGTCAGGATCGAGGTTAGGTCTTTTGAGTAGAGGATGAATAACCGCTTTTTTGAATGCTAGGGGAACAGTGCCGGAGGAAAGTGATAAGTTTATAATATTTAACACTGATGGACCTAATAATACAAACAGTTCCTTGATAAGTTTCCCAGGAAGTGGGTCAAGTAAACATGTTGTTTGTTTTGTCCCACTTACACGCTGTAATAATTCCTCTAATGTTATTTCATCAAAAATAGAGAGACTATTTTGGAGGGCAGTGTCCGTCGTATATACAGTCGTATTTGTGTTAATAGAACCCAGTTGTAGCTGGGATGCGTTGTCTTTAATCTCCTTTCTAATGAGTTCAATTTTCTTATTAAAGAAATTCATAAAGTCATCTGCGGAGTGGGTGGAGCTACTGGGAGGAGTCCCTTGTTGGGTTAGCGATGCTACTGTACTAAACAGAAATTTAGGAACGTTTTTGTTGAGGCGGATGAGATTTGAGTAGTATTTAGCTTTAGCTAAGGTAAGCATGCGTTTATAAGTTATTAAACTATCACTCCATGCTTGATGGAAAACCTCAAGTTTAGTCGCGCGCCATTTGCGTTCCAGTTTTCTACATGATAATTTATGAGCTCTAATTTCTTCTGTAAACCATGGGGTGCGCCTTTTAGGGGCCCTTTTTTGCTTTAGCGGTGCTATACTATCAATAATTTCGCGCAAGGCATCGTCAAAGTTGTTAGTGAGGTTATCAATAGAGCCCACATAATTTGGGAATGGTGCCATTACCGAAGGCAGTAGGTCAGCAAGAGTCATCGTTGTGGCAGCATTAATGTTGCGGCCGCTATAGCAGTTATTATTATTATTAGCTTGTTGACAAAGAGTCAAAACTTCAAATTTTATAAGGTAATGATCGGACATTACTTTAGTATATGGAAGTATCATAACTTTGGAGGTGGTGACACCCCTGACAAGCACTAGATCTATTGTATTACCGTTGCGATGCGTGGGTTCATGTATTATTTGTGTAAGACCACAGCTATCAATTATGGTTTGGAGCGCCACGCACTGAGGGTCCGATGGGGTATTCATATGGATATTAAAGTCCCCCATTATGATTATATTGTCGGCGTGCGTCACTAGATCAGCAACGAACTCTGAGAATTCACTGATAAAGTCCGAATAGGGCCCAGGGGGGCGGTAGATAACAGCCAGGTCGAGAGGTAGCGGTGTGACAGACCTCATAGTAAGCACCTCAAACGATTTATATTTATTATTTAGGTTAGGGGTAAGGTTGAAATTTTCATTGTATATTAGTGCGACACCCCCTCCCCTTTTAAGAGGGCGGGCAACATGCGCATTCGTATAGTTAGGAGGAGATGCCTCATTGAGCGCAAAAAATTCGTCCGGTTTGAGCCAGGTTTCGCTAAGACCAATGACGTTAAGATTGTTGTCTCTAATGACCTCATTAACCAATAACGCCTTGGGAGACAATGATCTTATGTTTAAAAAGCCCATATTATAGGTATTGGGCTGTTTTGACGAGTTTTTGTTAAGATTATCCGTAGTGGCAATATTAACAATGTTGCGTTTATTATGCGTAGTGCACTTTAAATAGTTTCGACCATATCTAGGAATTGATATGACGGGAATTTTCCGATTGTTTGCTTGGTGCTGCAATAGACTGGACATATCATAATTTGCCACCTCAGTAGAATGCATGTCCACCTCTGACACAGACACAACAGAAAAAACATTATGTGAATTGTGTATTATTCTAAGAGAATTGCTATGCGTACATGGATTATCCAGCCTGGCGCTGGCTAGTTCTAGCTTAACTGACTCCTCACCCGGACTAACAGACATTGTAATTGCCTGTGACCGGGCTTGCTCTAGTGTAGTCAGTCAAGTGAGACTTAAATAGTAGTCTATGTTTCGGAACCGGATTTCTTGATACCAGCCACTTCCTCTATGTGACGGCGGTACATGCCATGTAGGGGCTTGTCCGTCCAGGTTGTCTCCTCTGCACTCTCATCAGGGTTCTGCTGCCTGAGACATTCACTTAGCAGTTCATCCTTCGGGGCCATTTTTTCAATGTATTCTCAAATTTCCCGATGTTTGATCCTGGACTGTGGCCTTGAAGCTCACTAATCCTCGGCCTCCCTCTTTCCGCCTCAGGGTGCTGGACTTGGGGTGGACCCCTCCGTGCATGTGAGGAGCTTTCTAGTCTTGATATCTGTGGCTTCTATCTCCTCCTTTGGCCAGCTTATGATACCAGCGGGATATCTGATGACTTATTACTTTTCAGGACCTGCCTTACTCTCTGGAGGTATTTAGCTGTGGTTGACTTCCTTGTGGCCTCTCCATGGTTTCCATTAGCCTGTGGGATGCCAAGATACTTGTAGCTGTCTTGGATATCACCCATGTTTCCCTCTGGTAGGTCAATCCCCTCAGTCTTGATCATCTTGCCTCTTTGAGACCATCCGGCCACACTTGTCTAATCCAAATGACATCCCTATGTCATCGCCGTAGATCCTGGTGGTGTGGATCAGTGAGTCTATTTCTCGATGGCTCCTGCCATACAGCCTGATGTCATCTATGTAGAGCAGGTGGCTGATTGTTGCTCCACAACGGAATCGGTACCCGTAGCCGCTCTTCGTAATGATCTGACTGAGGGGGTTCAGACCTATGCAGAACAGCAGTGGTGATAGCACATCTCCTTGGTATGTGCCGCACTTGATGTTGACTTGGGCAATCGGCTTTCAATTGGTTGTCTTCCACATTTCCATCGAGTTCTGGATGAAAGCCCTTAGGTTTCTGTTGATCTTATGCAGTTCCAGACAGTCCAGTATCCATGTGTGCGGCATTGAGTCCTAGGCTTTCTTGTAGTCAATCCAGGCAGTGCACAGGTTGGTCTGTCTCCTCTTACAACCAGTAGCTGGTGCTCAGCTCCTCTGGTATTACTGCCAATTCCTTTCTGTGCCTCACTCGTGTATTGAGCCACGTGCTTACTCATTTTTGCCGCAATGATGCCTGACCGGGCCTTCCATGTTGTGCAGAGATAGGTAATTGGCCGGTAGTTGGGGGTCCTTCATGATTAGGACTGTCCTGCCCTGGGTTAGCCATTCTGGGTGGGTCCCATCCCTCAGCAGCTGGTTCATCTGTGCTGCTAGGCGTTCATGCAGTTAGCTTCTTCAGCCAGTACCGATGGATCATATCGGGGCCTGGTGCTGTCCGGCTCTTCCTCTTTGACACTCTTTCTTGGATGTCTGCCATTGAGACGGTTACTGGCTCTTGTTCTGGGAGGTTGCTGTGGTCAGCTCTCAGGTCCACTAACCATTGGGCCTTGGTGTTGTGTGATGCCTCTCTTTCCCATATTTTTCCACCTCAGTTCTTGGTGGTTCTGACCGGTTGTTGTTTCCCTGCCACTGTGAGTACACCTTGGCTGGTTCAGCTTGTTTCTTCTCTTGGCCTCTCCCTCCTTGGTGTATCTCTTCAACCGGGTGGCCAGAGCTCTTAGTCGTTGCTTGGCAGTTTGGAGTGCCTCTGGTATGGAGAGTGAGTTGTACTTCCTGGGTGCCCACTTTATTTACCATGTTACCTTTCTGCAGTTCTGCTAGCTGGCTAACTTCTCTCCGTGCTGCCTTTATCTTGGCCTCTAACCGTCTCTTCCATGGTGGGTACTGCTTGTTAGGTCCCGAGCCCACCTTGTACCCAAGCATCTCCAGGAGTACTGTGTATCAGTTTGTTGGGCTCCGGGATGGTTCCTGTGGGGATTGTCTTCAGAGCAGCATTCACATCTGCTGGTAGATCTTCTGAAGGTACTCGGCAATTCAGCTTTGGTATTCGTCGGGGGGATATATAATATAATATATATATATATATATATATATATATATATATATATATATATATATATATATATATATATATATATATATATATATATATATATATATATATGTATATATATATATATATATATGTATATATATATATATATATATATATATATATATATATATATATATATATATATATATATATATATATATATATATATGTATATATATATATATATATATACACCGTAATTTCCGGACTATAAGCCGCACCTGACTATAAGCCGCACCAGCTAAATTTAGGGGAAAATACAGATTGCTCCATATATAAGCCGCACCTGACTATAAGCCGCACCAGCTAAATTTAGGGGAAAATACAGATTGCTCCATATATAATAATTACAAATATTTAAAAACATTTTTTTAAATAAACATATTTAAAAATATTTTTAAAATATTTTAAAATATATTTTTTTTAAATTCAAAATATTTAAAGAAAATAACAAATATTTAAAAATATTTTTTAAAAATTAAAAATATTTAAAAATAATTAAAAATATTTTAAAATATATATTTTTTAAATTCTAATATTTACAAATATTTTTAAAAATAAAAAATATTTAAAAATGTTTAAAAATATTTAAAAATATTAAAAATAAATAAAAATATTTAAAATGAATAAATAAATAAATAAACATATTTAAAACATTTTAAAAAATTACAAATATTTAAAAATATTAAAACATATTTTTTAAATTAGAAATATTAAAAAAATTTAAAAAAAAATAAAAATATTAAAAAATAAAATGTAAATATTTTAAAGTATTTTAAGAAATTATAATTAAAAATATTTAAACAAAATTTTAAATATTTTCTTAAAAATTTAAAATATTTTTAAAAAATTAAAATATTTTAAAAAAAAAATTAAAATATTTAAAAATGTTTAAAATTATTTAAAGATATTTAAATATATTTAAAAATATTTTAATTAAAAATAAATAATTATTTTAAAAAAATGTAATTCAAAATAATTATCTTTAATTCAAAATAATTATCTATAATTAAAAAAAATTGAATATACTTCAACCTCCTTATTAGCTAAAATCATGAAATTACTTGAGTAGTTTATTATTATTACGTTGGTTTTTTTTATATATAAATATATTATTACTGGGCCCATTGGAATGTCCAAAAAAGGTGTTTTTCATCACTGTTTTGAATCAGATCATGTAGAAAGTACCCTTCATTCCTTCTGCTACGTCTTATGCTCTGGCAAACCAGGCGCTTCAAACATCTATCTCCTCTATTTCTATTGTCTTTTAGAGGATTGTCTTTAAAGTCAGCCTCGGTTGTGTGTGTGTGTGTGTGTGTGTGTGTGTGTGTGTGTGTGTGTGTGTGTGTGTGTGTGTGTGTGTGTGTGTGTGTGTGTGTGTGTGTGTGTGTGTGTGTGTGTGTGTGTGTGTGTGTGTGCGTGCGTGCGTGCGTGTGTGTGTGCGTGTGTGTGTGTTTTGTCTAGGAGGATTACATAAACGAGTCGTGGTTTTCACTCACATTGTTTATGCTTGGAGGGGCGGCCATGTTTTGGTTGAGGTGAAAGTTGTTGTTCTTTCCATTTTTTTCTGCTCGCCACATTTGGTCCAGAAGTCTCTCTCTCTGTGTGTATGCGCTATAAAATGTTGCGAGAGAGAGAGAGAGAGAGAGAGAGAGAGGACGTTCCTTATTTGGGCGTGGAGAGTGTAACGCCGATTGGAAGAGAGGGGAAGCGCCTTTATCTAGCTCTGTATGCGCTATAAAATGTTGCTACTTAGGGCTGTCACCAATTAGCACCGGCTCAAAAACCATTGTCATGAACTGCTGTGGCTGTAGGCAACCTCCTGTTGTCAGAGATGGCTGATAGTCATTAGCTCATCAGCACTTTGTGCTCTTTTTGTACAGTAAATAAACACGTTTTTGTTTGTTTACATTTCTACTTTCTCATGCACTCCCAATCATTTTCCAAGCTGGTTTGGTTGATGAGTTTGTCAAATGTTGGAACTTTCAGGACTGTATTTAATCTATCTTGGACTTTCTAAACCTGACCTTTCTGGATGATGTGAGGCAGCAGCAGACTTTGTTGTTTTCTTTATATATATATATGTGCATTTATGTGTGTATATATATATATATATATATATATATATATATATATATATATATATATATATATATATATATATATATATATATATATATATATATATATATATATATGTATATATATTTATAAAAATATTTAAAAACATTTAAAAACTTTTTTTTTAAATACAAATATTTTAATTAAAAATAATTAAAAATATTTTTTTTTAAATATTTTTATTTTTTAAAAATATTTTTAAATATAAATATTATAGATAATTATTTTTATTTAAAAATAAGAATACAAATAAAAATAAATATATATATGGGTTATATTTTTTAATATTAAAAAATATTAAAACATTAAAAAATATTAAAAATATTAATATTATATTTAAAAATATTTAAAAATGTATATATATTATTTAAATATTTAAAAATATATATATTTAAAAATAATTAAAAATATTTAAAAAAATATTTAAAAATATTTAAAAATATTTTAATTAAAAATAAATAATTATTTAAAAAAAATGTAATTCAAAATATACTGTATATATATATATGTATTTTATATACCTGTATATATATGTATTTTATATATATTTTTGTATGTATATATATATATTTAAAAATATTTAAAATGATTAAAAAAAGAAAATTAAAAATATTTTAAAATATTTTAAAAATATTTTTAAATATTTTTAAAATGTTTTATTTATTTTTTTAAATATTTAAAGAAAATTCAAAATATTGAAAAATATTTTTAAAAAATTAAAACATTTTTAAAAACATTTACAAATATTTAAAGATAATTAAAAATATTTAAAAATATTTTAATTAAAAATAATTAAACCTGACCTTTCTGGATGATGTGAGGCAGCAGCAGACTTTTTTGTTTTCTTTTAGCTGAGCTGGCACAAAGAAAGACATGCCTAATCTGCCTAGCAACTAGTGGAGCACACAACATTATCAGAGTTCCTCTTGATTTCAGCCTGGTATCGTCCGTAGTCAGGGTTCTTACCACACTTACATTATAAGTATGTTGAGTTCAGCCTGGTATCGTCCGTAGTCAGGATTCTTACCACACTTACATTATCACTATGTTGCTGAAAAATATTCAATACTCCATACCACAGGGATACAAAAAAATATAGAAATTTAACGGAAACATTTTTGTTCCGAGTTCCGATTTTTCCTTCCCGATATGAAACCATTATTGATCTGACACAGTAATCACACATACTCCTTTTATTTTGTAGTGTGGAATGTTAGAAAAGCTGTGATCAAATGATAAACCTCAACCACAATAATTAAGATAAGCTCAGTTGAACTATGCGGACACGCTTGTTACTGGATATGTTCTAATTCTGCCTTGGAGACGTATGTGTAAGTAATAGTATTTGATACTTGTTTGTAACGACACATTTTACACTGCAACATTTTTCAGTGATTATTACGTATGTCTAGCTTGTGTGCTATTGCGTGCTTAGCTGTTGTGTAGCCGCCCGCTTATGGTAGCTTTTAGCCTAGCATGTTTATTTTTTTCATTGACATAGTTAAGCTCATATCGCAGTAAGTTGAACTATGCGGACACACTTGTTACTGGATTCTTTGTAATTCTGCCTTGGAGACGTTGTATGTGTAGGTAATATTATTTGATACTTGACACATTTTACACTGCAATATTATTCAATGATTATTACGTATTAGCTTGTGTGCTTAGCTGTTGTGTAGCGGCTAACCTAACATGTTTATTTGTTTCATTAAAATAAGAAAAACAGACAGACAGCGTGTGCTTTTTAAAGGACGTTTAGATGTATCGCACATGCTAACGTGTATCATGTGATTCATGTTTTTTTTTTTGCTGATTTCGGACGGATATCTGATATTAATATCTGATTGGGACACTCCTACATACATCTATCACAACATGTAATAACTAACTGACCCAAGTAATACATCAACAGCTTTCAGATGATCAGAGGTGGTGCAAAGAATAAAGAAATGAATCTGTATTAATTACACTTTTCAGTATCTTCCCTTCCCGATTGCGCTGTCGAGTCCGTTTAACGATTCGGTTCTTCGGCGGTTCTCTGGCACAAACAATAACGCATCTTTTCAGTGTAATTGCTTCTTTATTTGTTTTTTGAAGTGTTTTAATTGTGTCCATCAGCAAAGACAAATGTGTGAATTAGTCACACCCACAGGGTTCAAAGTGTAGGGGAAAAGTAGCGGCTTATAATGCGGAATTTAAGTTTGCTCAATAAAAAAAATGATTTTATTATTAAAAACAATGAATATTTTTATTAACACTAAGGGACGGCGTGGCGAAGTTGGTAGAGTGGCTGTGCCAGCAATCGGAGTGTTGCTGGTTACTGGGGTTCAATTCCCACCTTCTACCTTCCTAGTCACGTCCGTTGTGTCCTTGGGCAAGACACTTCACCCTTTGCCTCTGATGGCTGCTGGTAGCGCCTTGCATGGCAGCTCCCGCCATCAGTGTGTGAATGTGTGTGTGAATGGGTAAATGTGGAAATACTGTCAAAGCGCTTTGAGTACCTTGAAGGTAGAAAAGCGCTATACAAGTACAACCCATTTATCATTTATCATTTAACACACATTAGAAATGTTTACTGCTGAATACCGGTATCGATCCCCAGGCACTGTGAATTGGTACCGTATCAATTTCAATGTGAACAGTACCCATCCCTATTTGGGATCCCTTTTAGTATCAATACTATTTTGGGTATCGACATACTTTTGGTTATATTTCACATTTGAGTGGCTTTGTAAATATTTTTATTTTAATAAAAATATTTTTTTATTAATTTTAAATATTTGTAATTAGTTTTTAAATATTTTGAATTATTTTTTTAAATATTTTGAATTATTTTTTAAATATTTTTAAATAATTGTCATTTTTTAAATATTTGAAATTATTTTTTAAATATTTTTAATTATTTTTAAATATTTTTTATTATTTTTAAATATTTTGAATTATTTTTAATACAAATATTGTTAATTTTTTTAAATTATTTTTAAATATTTTGAATAATTTTTAAATATTTTAATTATTTTTAATAAAAATATTGTTAAATATTTTTAATTATTTTTATTCATTTTAAATTATTTTTAAATATATTTAATTATTTTTAATAAAAATATTTTTAATTATTTTTAAATTATTTTTAAATATTTTTAATTATTTGTAATTATTTTAAAATATTTATAACTAATTTTAATTATTTTTAAATATTTTTAATAAAAATATTTTTTAAATTTTAATTATTTTTATTATTTTTAATACAAATATTTTTAAATATTTCTAAATATTTTGCAATATTTTTCAATGTTTTTAATTATTTTTCAATATTTGTAATTATTTTTAATAAAAATATTTATAAATATTTATAAATATTTTAATTATTTTTAATTAAAATATTTTTTAATATTTTTAAATATTTGATCAAGTCCTTGGTCATCCAGACCTTTTTCCAGATCTTTGGTTAATAAATCATTGGTCATCAAGTCCAAGTCCTTGGTCATCCAGACCTTTTTCTAGGTCTTTGGTTACTAAATTATTAGTCATAGTAAGACGTTAAAGAATGAATTTGAAAGATTGCCACAGTTTTAGCCGTGCATGTTAAAAGGGATGGAGTGTAAAACCAGGACCAGGTTTGCTTGTACTGTGTGAAAGTAGTCACAGTCGTACTTTTCACTGCTGTTCTTCTCATGGGAACTTCTTGAGGGCACATTTTAATTGCTCTTGTACTTTGACGGGACACAAACCAAAGTCAACACTTGGCCGAGAGTTTGAAGCCAGAAGGTGTCAGAACGCTGAGAGAGGACCAGCCAGTCCAAGTCAAACTCTGGGAACAGTTTTAGCCAAAAGTGCACCTTTGTGGGAAAATATTCTGTCACACTTTCAAAACATGGAGAATAAAGTCTTCACTTGTTTCTCAGTCCTGCTGCAGGAATATTCCTCATTTCTTCAACATAATACTTGGACTGCAAGCTTTTTTGTCTTGTTTTATGTCCTGTTCCATTCTAAGTGTTTTATGTCCTGTTCCATTCTTTACATTTGAAATGTTTTTATGTCCTGTTCCATTCTTTACATTTGAAATGTTTTTATGTCCTGTTCCATTCTTTACATTTTAAAAGTTTTTTGTATGCTCTTCTTATGTTTACATTTTAAGTGTTTTATGTCCTGTTCTTACATTTAAGATCACACAATTAAAAAGAGACTGCAAACGTGTTTTTATCGCACATGATATCACACACAAGTATACATGCTGCAGGACTGCTTGTATCGCACATGATATCACAAACAAGTAAACACGCTGCAGGACTGCTTGTATCGCACATGATATCACACACAAGTAAACACGCTGCAGGACTGCTCGTATCGCACACGATATCACACACAAGTAAACACGCTGCAGGACTGCTTGTATCGCACATGATATCACACATTTCATGTACAGGCCGATATCGGATCAATTTTGACATGAGATTGGGGCACCCCTACTTATGATGCAAAAAGTGTGATATCGGTGTGTTGGACCGCAAACATCCTGATCAGTTCAGTATCAGGTGCAGATGTAGATGTTGTATCAGGAGCGATACATCAGGCTGCTGGTGCTGGTTAGCGTGGTCGTCAGGCAGGTAAACGCTGACCGGGCCCAGCGGGGGGGGGGGGGGGGGGGTGTAATTAGCAGCAACACACACGTCGTAAAACATCATATTTACTCTCCTCCTTTCTTCTGGAAATGACCGACTTTTCCTGGGCTACCTTTCTGGAGACTCCCAGACAAATCACCCCCGCACGACCCTGACCTCTGACCCTTTGGCTAGTAAATGTTCCGCTGGCTCAGGTACCTCGGCGCCACGCTCCCGAGGGGCCGCAGCTATGTCTCTAATTGCTTCTCCTTCTTAAAGGGCCAGCGTCGTATAAGTTTGTGGGCCTGAATGTTGTGTGGCCGCTTTGTTGGTCTGCACCACCACGATGGCGTGTTGATGGCGCTCTGAACGACCTTTCTTGGTCTGCGCCACCACGATGGCGTGTTGATGGCGCTCCGAAGGACCTTTCTTGGTCTGCGCCACCACAATGGCGTGTTGATGGCGCTCTGAAGGACCTTTCTTGGTCTGCACCACCACGATGGCGTGTTGATGGCGCTCTGAAGGACCTTTCTTGGTCTGCGCCACCACAATGGCGTGTTGATGGCGCTCTGAAGGACCTTTCTTGGTCTGCGCCACCACAATGGCGAGTTGATGGCGCTCTGAAGGACCTTTCTTGGTCTGCACCACAATGGCGTGTTGATGGCGCTCTGAAGGACCTTTCTTGGTCTGTACCACAATGGCGTGTTGATGGCGCTCTGAAGGACCTTTCTTGGTCTGTACCACCACGATGGCGAGTTGATGGCGCTCTGAAGGACCTTTCTTGGTCTGCACCACGATGGCGTGTTGATGGCGCTCTGAAGGACCTTTCTTGGTCTGCGCCACCACAATGGCGTGTTGATGGCGCTCTGAAGGACCTTTCTTGGTCTGCGCCACCACAATGGCGAGTTGATGGCGCTCTGAAGGACCTTTCTTGGTCTGCACCACAATGGCGTGTTGATGGCGCTCTGAAGGACCTTTCTTGGTCTGTACCACAATGGCGTGTTGATGGCGCTCTGAAGGACCTTTCTTGGTCTGTACCACCACGATGGCGAGTTGATGGCGCTCTGAAGGACCTTTCTTGGTCTGCACCACGATGGCGTGTTGATGGCGCTCTGAAGGACCTTTCTTGGTCTGCACCACCACAATGGCGTGTTGATGGCGCTCTGAAGGACCTTTCTTTCTTTCACGCACACTGAAGGGAAAATCCACTCATCAAATAACTCCAACTCCCAATCCTTGTAAATCTGTTTCAAATTGAGCATAAATCCCCTTTTTTTCAGTGCAATCAAGTTGAAAAAAGTGTTTGATGCAAACAAATGAGCGTGGTCAGGCAAGCAAGGTTATCGCGCTCCAAGCATCCAACCACACCACGCCGTCCAGCCGCCGCAGAGGCTGCCGGGTTCAAGTCTGCAGGAAAATAAACAAGAGTTAGTCGAGCAGCAACAAGTTTGCGGTCGCCATCTTTGACTTTGTTGGAAGGAGACTTTCTCTTGTCTTTGCTTTCCTCCATTAAAGAAGATGACAGGACGTTTCAGTCGTAGAGCACGCCGCTATTTGGCCACGATAGGTTGATTGGCAACACTAAATGGTCCCTAGTGTGTGAAGGTTGTCTGTCTATCTTTGTTGGCCCTGTGATGAGGTGGCCACTTGTCCAGGGTGTACCCCGCCTTCCGCACCATTGTAGCTGAGATAGGCTCCAGCGACCCCGAAGGGAATAAGCATTAGAAAATGGATGGATGGATGGATGGATGGATGGATGGATGGATGTTTGTGTGAAGTCACGCCATTGCAGTGAAACCCACCCCCATTTTGCTCTTAAAAATTTGATTCCATTTTATTTAATTGTCTTTTTTTGTTTTGTTTTATTTTAGTCTGTTCCATTTTATTATTATTTTATTCAATTTAATTGTATTTAAATGAATTTAGTTGTATTGATTTATTTAATTGTATTCTATTTTCTTTTATTTTTCTAATTGCATTTGATTTGATTTGAGTTTTAATTAATTTTGATTTAATTAGATTGTATTTATTTTCTAATTTAATTTAGTTTATTTTGTTTTATTTTATTCCATTTTACTATATCTTTACATGTATTTTATTTTATTTTGTTGTGTTTTAAATTTTTTAATTTAATTTATTTTATTTTAGTCTATTTTATTTTATATTTTAAATCCCATTTATTTTTATTTTATTGTTTTAATTTAGTTTTGTTTATTTTATTTTATTCTTTTTGATTTGATTTTTCTAATTTAATTGTTATCTATTTTCTTTTATTTTTAGTTACATTTGATTTAATTAAATACAATGTAATTGTTTTATTTAATTTAATTTAGTTGTATTTATTTGTATTTTATTCTATTTAAAAAAAATTGATTTATTAATTTTAATTAATTAATTTTATTTTATTTAAAAAAAAATTATAATTTAATAAAATGTAATTCTATTTTATGACATTTTGTAAATGTAATTTAGTTTTGGGTTTTCTTTTCTTTAATATTAATATAGTAACGTGTTAGGAGTTATGACTGCAGCCCAGTGTAATATGACTTCATGGGAGCATAAAAGACACACAATGCAGTTTTAGTACAGTATTTTAAGATAATTTAGATATTAAAAGACGATAAAGTATATTTTTAATGGAGATAGCTTCCTGGGAATCGATGCCGGTACTCAAAGGTATCGATTTTCTGTACTTTTGTGTGTAAATAAGTAAGAATTGTTTTTCATAATGAAATCTCATTTTTTCTTGCAACATTTAAAAATGAGCTGATTATGACGACTGCTTTACAGTTCTTGTATCTTGTTTTATCATTATTTTATTTGTTTTAATTATTATTATCATTTTTTAAATCTTGTTTTATTATCACATTTCTGATTTGCATATGCAAATATGTAAATCAATTGTAATTGCAGTGGTATGTTGAAAGTGTTAGATTTCAGTCGTGTAAAATGTTGTGTTGGCTCGTCAGTTCTCGTCTTTTGTTGCGCCCTAAAAAGTGTCAATACTGTAAGTATTGTGCTTATTACGCACCAGCCTGTAAGGTGCATCTTAGTTGTAGTATTCGCTAACAAATTTGGAGCTGTTGAAATCGCCATGTAAAATTGCTCATGCTAATCAGTATGACAATAGCAAAGTATATTAGCAACAAGCTAGTGCATTTTCCAAAAAGTGGAGCTTTTCTTTCCGTACGTCGGAAAGTTCCTGGAGTCAAGATCTTTGTTGGCATTGAACATGTCAACATCAGTCATTTGGCTCTCAGTGCTGCTGGAGTGATTTCCAAGCGCCAAAGGGGCAACTGGGCGTCACGTCCAACTGTAACATGTAATGCAACATGTACTGGTGTATGATTTATGTGGGTGTATGATATATATGTGGTGTATGATATATATATGGTGTATGATATATATGTGGTGTATGATATATATGTGGTGTATGATATATATGTGGTGTATGATATCTATGTGGTGTATGATATATATGTGGTGTATGACATACATGTGGTGTATGATATATATGTGGTGTATGATATATATGTGTTGTATGACATATATGTGTTGTATGACATATATGTGGTGTATGATATATATGTGGTGTATGATATATATGTGGTGTATGATATATATATGGTGTATGATATATATGTGGTGTATGATATATATGTGGTGTATGATATATATGTGGTGTATGATATCTATGTGGTGTATGATATATATGTGGTGTATGACATACATGTGGTGTATGATATATATGTGGTGTATGATATATATGTGGTGTATGATATATATGTGTTGTATGACATATATGTGGTGTATGATATATATGTGGTGTATGATATATATGTGGTGTATGATATATATGTGGTGTATGATATATATGTGGTGTATTACATATATGTGGTGTATGATATATATGTGGTGTATGATATATATGTGGTGTATGATATATATGTGGTGTATGACATATATGTGGTGTGTGATATATATGTGGTGTATGATATATATGTGGTGTATGATATATATGTGGTGTGTGATATATATGTGGTGTATGATATATATGTGGTGTATGATATATATGTGGTGTATGACATATATGTGGTGTGTGATATATATGTGGTGTATGATATATATGTGTTGTATGACATATATGTGGTGTATGATATATATGTGGTGTATGATATATATGTGGTGTATGATATATATGTGGTGTATGATATATATGTGGTGTATGATATATATGTGGTGTGTGATATAGGTGGTGTATGACATATATGTGGTGTATGACATATAGGTGGTGTCACTTTAAGAGTGCTTTTAAGAGATGGTCCAGAAGGTGTCAGGCAGGTTATGTGTGATGATGCAGCCAGCAGCCAGCAGGGGGAGGTAGAGCACACCTGTGTGAAGGTCAGCTCCCAACAGGAAGAAGGAGGAGCCATTAATTGTCAACGACTTGTCACCTGTCTGGACTTCTTCTCTGAGGACCCACCAGGACCCGAGAGAAGGAGGAAGATGAGGGAGGGAGGAGGTCCAGGCCAGGCCAGACCTGCTGGGTGTTTGAGGTCACCCTCCTGGAGGAGGCTGAAGAGCAGCCATAAAGGGAAAGAAGCATCAGAAGGCCAGTTTGTCTTTTTCTTCATCAACGTTTGAGTCTGACATTTATATCCTCACCACTTTTTACACCTTTTAACTCCTCTTTTGCCAACATGGACTCAGACTGAGCAGCTCAACTGCAACGTGGTTTCACTTTCTGCAGCTACTTTACAAATACTGAGCAGTATGACACCTGTTAGCATGTTTACATTAGCATGCTAGCTCTTTTATTTGCCTCATCTTGGAGGTATACACCTTTTCATATTTGATGCATGCTAACGTTAGCATGCTAGCTCTTTTATTTGCCTCATCTTGGAGGTATACACCTTTTCATATTTGATGCATGCTAACTTTAGCATGCTAGCTCTTTTATTTGCCTCATCTTGGAGGTATACACCTTTTCATATTTGATGCATGCTAACTTTAGCATGCTAGCTCTTTTATTTGCCTCATCTTGGAGGTATACACCTTTTCATATTTGATGCATGCTAACTTTAGCATGCTAGCTCTTTTATTTGCCTCATCTTGGAGGTATACACCTTTTCATATTTGATGCATGATAACTTTAGCATGCTAGCTCTTTTATTTGCCTCATCTTGGAGGTATACACCTTTTCATATTTGATGCATGCTAACTTTAGCATGCTAGCTCTTTTATTTGCCTCATCTTGGAGGTATACACCTTTTCATATTTGATGCATGCTAACATTAGCATGCTAGCTTTTTTGCTAATTTTGCAGCTATATACACCTCAGCGTCAGTTATTTTGGTACCTGACGAATGACACCTGTTAGCATGTTTACATTAGTATGCTAGCTTTTTTATTTACCTCATCTTGGAGGTATACACCTTTTCATATTTGATGCATGCTAATGTTAGCATGCTAGATTTTTTTGATAATTTTTAAACGGGCTTGGAGGGGTGATATAGCCTCCGTGTTTTTACCTGACCTAACAAATACACACACATATATATATATATATAATATATATATATATATATATATATATATATATATATATATATATATATATATATATATATATATAATTAGGGCTGCAACAACTACTCGATTAAATCGATTAAAATCGATTATTAAGATAGTTGCCGATTAATTTAGTCATCGGTTCGTTGGATCTATGCTATGCGCATGCGCAGAGGTTTTATTTTTATTTTTTATTTTTTTAATAAAATTATTTTTTATTTTTTTATTTTTTTTATTTTTTTACTAAACCTTTATTTATAAACTGCAACATTTACAAACAGCTGAGAAACAATAATCAAAATAAGTATGGTGCCAGTATGCTGTTTTTTTCCCATAAAATACTGGATAGGATAGAAATGTAGTTTGTCTCTTTTATCCGATTATTAATCGATTAATTGAAGTAATAATCGACAGATTAATCGATTACCAAATTAATCGTTAGTTGCAGCCCTATATATATATATATATATATATATATATATATATATATATATATATATATATATATATATATATATATATATATATATATATATATATATATATATAATCTTAGAAGTAAGCTAACTTTATATATATACACACACATATATATACATATATATATATATATATATATATATATATATATACATACAAATATATATGTATATGTATATACAAATATATATGTATAAATATATATATAGATATATATATATACATACAAATATATATGTATATGTATGTATGTATATATATGTATGTTGATACATTTGACATTAACGTTGATACAGTTGACATTAACGTTGATACATTTGACATTTTTAACGTTGATACAGTTGACATTAACGTTGATACATTTGACATTGTTAACGTTGATACAGTTGACATTAATGTTGATACATTTGACATTGTTAACGTTGATACATTTGCCATTGAGTGGATCTTTGATACGTTGTCTTTTGTAAAATCCTCCATCAATCATCCCGTA
Organism: Entelurus aequoreus; assembly: GCF_033978785.1. Classification (NCBI taxonomy): domain Eukaryota; kingdom Metazoa; phylum Chordata; class Actinopteri; order Syngnathiformes; family Syngnathidae; genus Entelurus; species Entelurus aequoreus. The sequence goes on from NC_084758.1 coordinate 2,363,996, forward strand.
TGACATCACCCTCCCTTTTAAAATTCATTTTCAAAGTGTTTTTATTCTTTTTAACAGCACTGTGATTCATGGCAGCTGTCGGCCGATTGTTTCCACATGTGAGGAGTTTTTATGAAATATTCAGTCTGATCCACGTTTGACTTTTTCATGGCAGCCATCCCTTCATCACGTATCTTCCATTTGGAGCAATTAGGACTGATATCATACTTCTATTAGGACTGATATCATACTGCAATTAGGACTGATATCATACTGCAATTAGGACTGATATCATACTGCAATTAGGACTGATATCATACTTCAATTAGGACTGATATCATACTGCAATTAGGACTGATATCATACTTCTATTAGGACTGATATCATACTGCAATTAGGACTGATATCATACTGCAATTAGGACTGATATCATACTGCAATTAGGACTGATATCATACTTCAATTAGGACTGATATCATACTGCAATTAGGACTGATATACTTCTATTAGGACTGATATCATACTGCAATTAGGACTGATATCATACTGCAATTAGGACTGATATCATACTGCAATTAGGACTGATATCATACTTCAATTAGGACTGATATCATACTGCAATTAGGACTGATATCATACTGCAATTAGGACTGATATACTTGAATTAGGACTGATATCATACTTCAATTAGGACTGATATCATACTTCAATTAGGACTGATATCATACTGCAATTAGGACTGATATCATACTGCAATTAGACTGATATTATGCTTCAATTAGGACTGATATCATACTTCTATTAGGACTGATATCATACTTCAATTAGGTCATATATCTTTCAATTAGGACTGATATCATACTTCAATTAGGGACTGATATCATGCTTCAATTAGGACTGCTATCATACTTCAATTAGGGCTGATAACATGCTTCAATTAGGGCTGATATCATACTTCAATTAGGACTGATATCATGCTTCAATTAGGACTGATATCATACTTCAATTAGGCTATATGTCTTTCAATTAGGACTGATATCATGCTTCAATTATGACTGATATTCATACTTCAATTAGGGCTGATAACATGCTTCAATTAGGACTGATAGCATGCTTCAATTAGGACTGATAGCATGCTTCAATTAGGACTGATAGCATGCTTCAAATAGGACTGATATCATGCTTCAATTAGGACTGATATCATACTTCAATTTGGACTGATATCATACTTCAATTAGGACTGATATCATACATCAATTAGGACTGATATCATACATCAATTAGGACTGATATCATCTTTCAATTAGGACTGATATCATACTTTAATTAGGACTGATATCATACTTCAATTAGGACTGAGATCATATTTCAATTAGGACTGATATCATACTTCAATTAGGACTGATATCATACTTCAATTAGGACTGATATCATACTTTAATTAGGACTGATATCATCTTTCAATTAGGACTGATATCATATTTCAATTAGGACTGATATCATCTTTCAATCAGGACTGATATCATACTGAAATTAGGGCTGATAATCATACTTCAATTAGGACTGATATCATACTTCAATTAGGACTGATATCATACTTTAATTAGGACTGATATCATCTTTCAATTAGGACTGATATCATATTTCAATTAGGACTGATATCATCTTTCAATCAGGACTGATATCATACTGAAATTAGGGCTGATAATCATACTTCAATTAGGACTGATATCATACTTCAATTAGGACTGATATCATACTGCAATTAGGACTGATATCATACTGCAATTAGGACTGATATCATGCTTAAATTAGGACTGATGTCATACTTCTATTAGGACTGATATCATACTTCGATTAGGTCATATATCTTTCAATTAGGACTGATATCATACTTCAATTAGGACTGATATCATACTGCAATTAGGGCTGATAACATGCTTCAATTAGGGCTGATATCATACTTCAATTAGGACTGATATCATGCTTCAATTAGGACTGATATCATACTTCAATTAGGTCATATATCTTTCAATTAGGACCGATATCATACTTCAATTAGGACTGATATCATGCTTCAATTAGGACTGATAGCATGCTTCAATTAGGACTGATAGCATGCTTCAATTAGGACTGATATGCTTCAAATAGGACTGATATCATGCTTCAATTAGGGACTGATATCATACTTCAATTTTGACTGGTATCATACTTCAATTAGGACTGATATCATACATCAATTATGACTGATATCATACTTTAATTAGGACTGATATCATTCTTTCAATTAGGACTGATATCATACTTTAATTAGGACTGATATCATACTTTAATTAGGACTAATATCATCTTTCAATTAGGACTGATCTCATACTTCAATTAGGACTGATATCATAATGCAATTAGGACTGATATCATACTTCAAATAGGACTGATATCATACTTCAATTAGAACTGATATCATACTTTAATTAGGACTGATATCATCTTTCAATTAGGACTGATATCATATTTCAATTAGGACTGATATCATCTTTCAATCGGGACTGATATCATGCTTCAATTAGGACTGATAGCATGCTTCAATTAGGACTGATATGCTTCAAATAGGACTGATATCATGCTTCAATTAGGACTGATATCATACTTCAATTTTGACTGGTATCATACTTTAATTAGGACTGATATCATACTTTAATTAGGACTAATATCATCTTTCAATTAGGACTGATATCATACTTCAATTAGGACTGATATCATAATGCAATTAGGACTGATATCATACTTCAAATAGGACTGATATCATACTTCAATTAGAACTGATATCATACTTTAATTAGGACTGATATCATCTTTCAATTAGGACTGATATCATATTTCAATTAGGACTGATATCATCTTTCAATCAGGACTGATATCATGCTTCAATTAGGACTGATAGCATGCTTCAATTAGGACTGATATGCTTCAAATAGGACTGATATCATGCTTCAATTAGGACTGATATCATACTTCAATTTTGACTGGTATCATACTTTAATTAGGACTGATATCATACATCAATTAGGACTGATATCATCTTTCAATTTTGACTGGTATCATACTTTAATTAGGACTAATATCATCTTTCAATTAGGACTGATATACTTCAATTAGGACTGATATCATACTTCAATTAGGACTGATATCATAGTGCAATTAGGACTGATATCATACTTCAATTAGGACTGATATCATACTTTAATTAGGACTGATATCATACTTCAATTAGGACTGATATCATACTTCAATTAGGACTGATATCATACTTCAATTAGGACTGATATCATATTTCAATTAGGACTGATATCATCTTTCAATCAGGACTGATATCAAACTGCAATTAGGACTGACTGACTGACTGTTGGAGTCCATAATGGTAAAAATCATCATTATTAACACATGTTGGAGTCCATAATGGTAAAAATCATCATTATTAACACATGTTGGAGTCCATAATGGTAAAAATCATCATTATTAACACATGTTGGAGTCCATAATGGTAAAAATCATCATTATTAACACATGTTGGAGTCCATAATGGTAAAAATCATCATTATTAACACATGTTGGAGTCCATAATGGTAAAAATCATCATTATTAACACATGTTGGAGTCCATAATGGTAAAAATCATCATTATTAACACATGTTGGAGTCCAGTTATGGTAAAAATCATCATTATTAACACATGTTGGAGTCCATAATGGTAAAAATCATCATTATTAACACATGTTGGAGTCCATAATGGTAAAAATCATCATTATTAACACATGTTGGAGTACATAATGGTAAAAATCATCATTATTAACACATGTTGGAGTACAGTTATGGTAAAAATCATCATTATTAACACATGTTGGAGTCCATAATGGTAAAAATCCTCATTATTAACACATGTTGGCGTACATAATGGTAAAAATCATCATTATTAACACATGTTGGAGTCCATAATGGTAAAAATCATCATTATTATCACATGTTGGAGTACAGTTATGGTAAAAATCATCATTATTAACACATGTTGGAGTCCATAATGGTAAAAATCATCATTATTAACACATGTTGGAGTCCATAATGGTAAAAATCATCATTATTATCCCATGTTGGAGTCCAGTTATGGTAAAAATCATCATTATTATCACATGGTGGAGTACAGTTATGGTAAAAATCATCATTATTATCACATGATGGAGTACAGTTCTGGTAAAAATCATCATTATTATCACATGTTGGAGTACAGTTATGGTAAAAATCATCATTATTAACACATGTTGGAGTCCATAATGGTAAAAATCATCATTATTAACACATGTTGGAGTCCAGTTATGGTAAAAATCATCATTATTATCACATGTTGGAGTACAGTTATGGTAAAAATCATCATTATTATCCCATGTTGGAGTGAGTCCATAATGAGATCAACATGTTTTCACACACGTGTTGATCCAGAAACAAGATGTGGTTCTGAACCTCCGTAAAGGTCAGTCTGTCTGGATCTTAGCTCGGTGTTTGACACCTGCACTTTTATGAGGCGCACACTCACCAAGAAAAAGTCCACTGTTGTGTTCCTTCCTTGCGTGGCGTGATTGAGAAGGCAGATGATTGATGCCAGCTGTCACATGACCCAAGTGATTGTTTATGGTCAACAACATTGATGACGTCAACAACACGTGGCATGGCAACAAGCCTCTTTGTGTTGAGGCTGTGAAATAGGAAGGTGAGCAATGTTGGTCATCATGAATGTGCCTCCTTCTCCAATACTCTCCCACCTTTCATACGCACATTGAAGCCATTTTCATGTCTTTCATCTTCTCAAACTATAACATTTATACTTTTTAGTCATACAAATGTTAGAAATAAGTCAAATCTCCAGATGAACTTCTATCTGTTGATATTTTGTATCTATATTTTGTTTTAGTGATGTTTTCGTCAAAACCCAGTTTTTTATGGCAAAAAAACACGGATATGCAATAAATAAGTCTTAAATAGGTCAATAATTCATAACATTGATTTTGATTCATTATTTCTTTTTAACAATGAGAGGTTTTAAAAAAAAAATCCACTAAATCTCTTGGAAATCCAAAAGGGCCCCAATCATAAAAGTATTAAAAACAAGTCTTTTTTTTTTTTTTTTTTTACTTGTAACACTTAAGTCTCTGGATCAGCTTCAGATTTATCCATGGATTGTTATTTTATTTATTTATTTTTTTTCGTTTTTGATTTGTTTTAACGGAGCCCCTAAAGGGACATGGTGGAATTTTTTATTTGTTTTTTAATTTTTTTAGACATGTATCTCGTTTTTTTTTAGACATGTCTAAAAAAAAAATTGTAAATTTTTTTTTATTTTTAAAAATTTTTTTTTTATAACTTTATAAAAAGTTTCTCCAGAAACTTTCTCATGCGCACGAGATACATGTCTAAAAAAAATAAAGAAATAAAGAAATACTTATAAATACAATTTTTTCCAAGAAAAACTTTTATAAAGTTCTAAAAAAAAAAAAAATTGTATAATTTTTTTCTTTTTTTTTTTAAATTTAAATTTTTTTTTTTTTTTTTTTTTTTTTTAGAACTTTATAGAAACTTTCTCGTGCGCACGAGATACATGTCTAAAAAAAATAAAGAAATACTTATGAATACAATTTTTTCCAAGAGAAACTTTTATAAAGTTCTAAAAAAAAAATTAAAAAATTGTATAATTTTTTTTTTAATTTTTTTTTTTTAGAAATGTATCTCGTGCGCACGAGATACATTTCTAAAAAAAAATGTAAAAAATTTAAATTTTTATTTTTATTTTTATTTTTTTAGAACTTTATAGAAACTTTCTCGTGCGCACGAGATACATGTCTAAAAAAAATAAAGAAATAAAGAAATACTTATAAATACAATTTTTTTCCAAGAGAAACTTTTATAAAGTTCTAAAAAAAAATTTAAAAAATTGTATAATTTTTTTCTTATTTTTTTTTTTAGACATGTATCTCGTGCGCACGAGATACATGTCTAAAAAAAAACTGTAAAAAATTGTAATTTTTTTTTTCAATTGTTTTTTTAAATTTTTTTTTTTTAGAACTTTATAGAAACTTTCTCGTGCGCACGAGATACATGTCTAAAAAATGTTTTTTTAAATAAATAATTATAAATTAAAAAAATTCCCCCATGTCCCTTTAGGGGTTCCGTAGTTTTATGCCTTTTTTGTCAAAATAAACTTGATATTGTTATGGTAAACACACAAAATATACAAAATGTTACCCCCAAAAATATTTCAAAGTGAAACTATTAAAGTAATTGGATTTTTGAATAGCATTGATTTTGATTCATTATTCTTTTTTGAGCAATGAGAGTTTAGCTAACTGTGTTTACATGTTCCAGCCTTGAGTTCAAACACGATCCCGTGAAAACATTCAACAGAGCCGCAAACTGCCAGTCTCAGCTAACAAGCAAAGCTTATCTAATGCTGCTCTGTCTGGGCACTGGCGTCACACGTCACCTAGCAACAAGCGCCGCCGTTTAAGGACGCACACACTCTGCTCTCATGAAACGTCTCAGCTGCATATGCCAGCTAGTTGAACTTTTTTTAAATCAAAATAGTAATTCAGTGACTTTGGCAAAGTAACAAATAACTATAATTCATTAGTTTTTAAAAGTAATTTTCCAAACACTGCTAACTTCTAACCGCGGCCCTTAGTTAATAATCCACAATAAATAAACTAAGTAATATTATCACTGGAGGAGGAGGTGAGTGAAAAGAAACCACAGCACAACAACTCAGTCAGGGCCTGGTTTTGATGTCAAGTCTCAATGAAGACCTACTTCCTGTCCTCCAGACCCAGTTAGCACCGTGCGACTTGTTTTGTCGGGAAAGCACGTTAAGCGAGGCTGCGTCAACGTTTCCCCGCGGCGGACGATTAGGTTACGGCGAGCTGGAGAGTCCAAAGAGCTTTTTTTTTCCGTCTCGAAAAGCTGACTCAGCTCTTCTGGGAAACTGCAAATCGATCGAACAAATTGTTCCCTTTTGTTTCCCCTCAAATGAAAGCAGAATGTAGACGTAAATGTGAGTCGAGTGAGGATTGTGGAGTGTGGCCCCCCCCCTGAACATGAAGGGCCACGCATATCATTAATAACTAATACATACACAATTATAAATACTTAGATTCCATCCATCTTCTTCCGCTTGTCGGAGGTGGGGTCGCGGGGGCAGCAGCCTAAGCAGGGAAGCCCAGACTTCTCTCTCCCCAGCTACTGAGTCCAGCTCCTCCCGGGCAGACGTAGTCCCCTCCAACGTGTCCTGGGTCTTCCCCAGGGAGGCATCCTGACCAGAGGCCCGATCCACCTCATCTGGCTACAGGAATATTGAAATTAATTGTATTTTTCATTTAGTATTTGTTGTATATAAATCATTAAAAATGAAGTAATGTATTGATAATAAATTAGTTATTTTTAATTTGATATTTTTTTATCATCAATAATTAAAAATGAAGTAATTTATTGATATTACATAAATTGTATTTTTAATTTAATCTTTTTTTATTATAAATAATTAAAAATGAAGTAATGTATTGATAATAAATTAATTGAAAATTTAATTTAATATTTTTTATTATAAATAATAAAAAAATAAGTAATTTATTGATAATAAATTAATTGTATTTTCAATGTAATATTGTTTTAATTATAAATTAAAAGTTAAGTAATTTATTGATGATAAATTAATTGTATTTTCAAGGTAATTTTTTTTTTTAATTATAAATTAAAAATGAAGTAATTTATTGATAATAAATCAATTGTTTTTTTAATTCAACATTTGTTTTTATTATAAATAATACAAAATTAATGAATTAATAAAATAATAATAATAATGACGCAAAATAATAAACAATGAATTAACTAATAAAATAATAATAATTAATATTAACGCTAAATAACAAAAAATTAATTAAATAATAAAATACTAACAATAACACAATCATTTTAACTTTTTTTTTGTTTGATTTTTTTCTAGGCTCTTCCTGCTCCGTCATTGATAATAACAACATGCAGTCAGGCTAAAGAACAACAACAACAACACAGGTGCAGTAAAAACTGAACCAGGTCCTCATCCTGACTCTCTCACTAAGAACTAAACATTGTTGTTGTCTCAGGTGTTTAACATGGAAACTCTATATTGATAGATGATATCAGCTTGCATCTAAAGTGTGCGATACATGCAGTCCTGCAGCGTTTTTACTTGTGTGCGATATCATGTGGATACAAACAGTCCTGCAGCGTGTCACTCGTGTGTGATATCATGTGCGATACAAGCAGTCCTGCAGCGTGTTTGTGTGTGATATCATGTGTGATACAAGCGGCCTGCAGTGTGTTTACTTGTGTGTGATATCATGTGCGATACAAGCAGTCCTACAGAGTTTACTTTTGGACAGCTGGTATCATCTAAATGTCCTCCAATAAGCACACAATTAATTCTGTTTTACTAAAGTAATTTACAAAAGGTGAACATGCTAGGCTAATGGCTACTAGGCGCTAGCAGCTACACAACAGCTAAGCACACAATTGCACATAAGCTAGACATAGGTAATAATCATTGAACAGCGCGTGTCGATATGAACAAGTATCAAATATAGTTGCATATTTCTTACACATGCAAAGTCTCCAAAGCGGTATTAGAAAGTATCCAGTAACAAGCGTGTCCGCATCGTTCAACTTACTGGGTCGTGAGCTTAACTTGATGAAATATGTTTAAACACACCAATTGTGCTCACAAATACAATCAAATTATGCTGACAATGTAATAAAAATGTAGTTTGTTGAAAGTCAGTCTTTTAAATTTAAGTGTATAAAAAGTCAGTGCTGAAAAATTCATTGTAAAAACAATTGCTTCTGGTAAATTAGGCCTGGAACTATTTTTATACACTGAATATTTTTACACTGAATTTCTATACAGTGAAAAAAAAAGTTCACTGTTTTGTATTTTTTTTACAACAAATTTTGAAAGTATATTTTTTTAAACAAGCGCTTTGCTAACAATGTTTTTTTCTTCAATGAGATTGTCAGCATAATTTCATGCAAAACAAGATTCAGTTCACAAAATTCACTTCAGTGTAGGGATGATGTTCGAAACCGGTTCTCCCGGTTGTTCGATAAGAAAAGAACCGATTCCATGGACTCGAATTCCTTTTTAAGAACCGGTTCCCGTTATCGAGGCCACTATAGCAAAGAAAAATAGTTGGTTCTTTATTCGAATCCCTGAGAACGAATCCCGTCCCACAGGAAATGCCCTGTGGCACGTCCCAGGAAATGACGTAGCTCAGTCATTAGGCGGCAGATACAGAAGCAACAACAACAATGGACCGGAAAAAATGCCTCAAGGCATGGCTTAAATTTTACAAAAAAATACGAGGAGGAAACGGCTATCTGCAATTATACCGGTCTGTGGATCGATTGGTACCGGGCCGCACAAGAAATAAAAAATAAATACATTTTTATTTTTATTTTTTTTAAATTAAATCAACATAAAAAACACAAGATACACTTACAATTAGTGCACCACCTGTTATTAATATTCTGCTTCCTACATTACATATCAATATATATCAATACAGTCTGCAAGGGATAAGCACACATGATTGTATTTTTTATGACAACAAAAATAAAAAATACCATAACATGGGTAACATTTTTTTTTTTTTTTTTTTTTTTTTAGTGGGGTAACAACAGTCTTTTTTTTTTTTTTTAGTTTTTTTTTATTATAAAATAAAAGTGAGCTTTTGTGTTTTTTTCCATATACAACAACCTATCTGGATTCCATAAGAGAATCGGTTTGATAAGAGCAGGGGTGTCCAAACTTTTTCCACTGAGGGCCGCACACTGAAAAATCAAAGCAAGTGGGGGCCATTTTGATATTTTTTATTTTAAAAACCAATACAATAAATGTATAAAATAATATACATTTAGGCCACTCAGGCTCGATCCCGGTGAACACAAAGAGTTTTGGTCCAAAAAAATAAAAATGTGTCATTATTTAGTTTTATTATTATTATTATTATTCAGAGTTTAAATCTCTAGATCAACATTAGGTCTATCTGTCAAAACAACGTTTTTAAACATTTATGCCCTTTTCGTCAAAGAAAACCCAGGTTTTTTATGGAAAAAAAACCACCAAATATGCAATATTTTCCCCCAATTAAATTTTAAAGTGGAATATTTGAGATTATAAAATAATTGGAGCCTTAAAAAGGTCAATAACTCATAACAACATTGACATTTCTTGAGCAATGACACACGCAAAAAAAAATCCCTAAAATGATTGTGGATCCAAAAGGGTCCTACTCGTTAAAGTGTTAAAAAATAAATTGTACTTTTTTTTTTTTTACTGATTACTTTTAGCACAAGAATCTCGAGATCAGCTTCAGATCTGTCCGTCAATTCTAAGTTTTATTGTCGTTTATGTTTTTTGTTTGTTCGTTTGAGGCCCTTCTTTTAAAAACAACAGCTCACTTTTTTATATGGCAAACACAAAATATGCAACATTTTCCCCCAAAAAATATCTCCAAGTGGAATATTTGACGTGACGTAATTGGAGCCTTGAATACGTCAATAATTCATAATGACGTTGATTTTGATGAAATGTTATTTTTTTGAAAGAAAGAAACAGCCTGCATGGCAGCTTTGTGTGGTTAGAGTCAACATTGCAACATTTTCTTGTTACATTTCACCTGTTTGCTCTTTTATACCACCTTTCTTTGGGGTTTTTTAATCGTATTTTTTAGAATGTGTCGTGGGGCCGTTAAAAAATGACCTGCGGGCCGCAAATGGCCCTCGGGCCGTACTTTGGACACCACTGGATAAGAGGATTCGATAATGGGCTCGAACTCAATAATTTCTTATCAAACATCATCCCTACTTCAGTGTACAAAAATAATGAAACATCTTTCACATCAAGACAAAAATGAATCGCAGTTGAAATGTGAATAAAAGTTTTTGTACGCCCAAAATGTTTTAGTTAGCTTGGCCTGATGGCTTCAGGATGTGCGGGTGTACCTAATCAAGTGTCCGCTACCAGACAGGAAAAGCAGCAGGTCATTTGGCTGAAGGTTCCTAATAAAAAGGCACGTGTGTGTGTGTGTGTGTGTGTGTGTGTGTGTGTGTGTGTGTGTGTGTGTGTGTGTGTGTGTGTGTGTGTGTGTGTGTGTGTGTGTGTGTGTGTGTGTGTGTGTGTGTGTGTGTGTGTGTGTGTGTGTGTGTGTGTGTGTGTGTGTGCGTGTGTGTGTGACATAATGAAGCAAACAGGTGTATTCTTCCCCTTTGAAGCTCTGCCAAAACCTCCCAAGGCCAATTATGTGAGCGCCGACAGAAAAGGAAACGACGCAGAGAGTTTTTTGTTTGCCAGATGCGGAATAAACGCATCCTGGCGTTGAAGAATGTGCGCGTCCTCTCCTGCTCCGCCGCCGCCGCCGCCGCCGCGCTGCTCGCCAACAACAAGAGCAGCGTTGTGGTTTCTCTTCAGTTGAAAGGTGAAATGTGTTTTCCAATCAGTCTGACGGAGACTTGGCGGCGGAGCGGAGAAGAAAGCGGCGATAAATGTCCTTTTGAAGGAGTCCATATCAAATGAGTGCAGATAACAACAGCGGGGGGATGGCTAATTAGCGAGGTGCGCTAATCTTCACTCGCACGCCTGCGTTGTCCATCAATGTCTGCCACGTCCTCAAATGCTGCAAACTTTCTGGACTTTGTTTGCATGACTTTACTTTTATAGCAGTCCACCCTCAGCCCTCGGAAAATGACGTTTTTGAAAACAAGCCTGAAAAGTCACCTTTCAGGAAGTGGTAGCATTTTATTAGTGTTTCTTTACGCATATTTTAGGTTTTATTTCATGTTTGTGTTGATGTACATATGCTCTCACTCCCCTTGTATTTTTTTGTGACGTTTCATGAAATGTCAGTGCCACAATAATGTCTTTTAATTAAATTGGACCCAAACGGAAACAAGGACGGACCTTTTAGGAAAAGCATTTAAAATGTAAATGTGCTGTAAAATATCCAATCAACCAATTAATCATTCATTTGCCCAAGTCACTTAAATCCACCTTTTTTATATTTAAAACATATAAATGTATATAAATACTAGGGCTGTCAAACAATTAAAATATTTAATGGCGATTAATCGCATTGTTCGTAGTTGACTCAAAATCAACGCGACTATTCGCAGAAAGATATATTTTTTCGTCATTAATAAGTGTACTCTGGACAGATAGTTTTGAAGTTTTTAATACCATACTAGGGCTGTCAAACAATTGAAATATTTAATCGCGATTAATCGCACTGTTCGTAGTTAACTCAAAATCAACGCGACTATTCGCACAAAGATATATTTTTTCGTCATTAATAAGTGTACTATGGACAGATAATTTTTCAGTTTTTAATACCATAGTAGGGCTGTCAAACAATTAAAATATTTAATCGCGATTAATCACATTGTTCGTAGTCAACTCAAAATCAACGCGACTATTCGCAGAAAGATATATTTTTTCGTCATTAATAAGTGTACTATGGACAGATAATTTTTCAGTTTTTAATACCATACTAGGGCTGTCAAACAATTAAAATATTTAATCGCGATTAATCACATTGTTCGTAGTTAACTCAAAATCAACGCGACTATTCGCAGAAAGATATATTTTTTCATCATTAATAAGTGTACTCTGGACAGATAATTTTGAAGTTTTTAATACCATACTAGGGCTGTCAAACAATTAAAATATTTAATCGCGATTAATCGCATTGTTCGTAGTTAACTCAAAATCAACGTGATTAATCGCAGAAAAATATATTTTTCGTCATTAATAAGTGTACTCTGGACAGATAATTTTTCAGTTTTTAATACCATACTAGGGTTGTCAAACAATTAAAATATTTAATCGCGATTAATCGCACTGTTCGTAGTTAACTCAAAATAAACGCGACTATTCGCACAAAGATATATTTTTTCGTCATTAATAAGTGTACTATGGACATATAATTTTGAAGTTTTTAATACCATACTAGGGCTGTCAAACAATTAAAATATTTAATCGCGATTAATCGCACTGTTCGTAGTTAACTCAAAATCAACGCGACTATTCGCAGAAAGATATATTTTTTCGTCATTAATAAGTGTACTATGGACAGATAATTTTTCAGTTTTTAATACCATACTAGGGCTGTCAAACAATTAAAATATTTAATCGCGATTAATCGCACTGTTCGTAGTTAACTCAAAATCAACGCGACTATTCGCACAAAGATATATTTTTTTGTCATTAATAAGTGTACTATGGACAGATAATTTTTCAGTTTTTAATACCATAGTAGGGCTGTCAAACAATTAAAATATTTAATCGCGATTAATCACATTGTTCGTAGTTAACTCAAAATCCACGCGACTATTCGCAGAAAGATATATTTTTTCGTCATTAATAAGTGTACTCTGGACAGATAATTTTGAAGTTTTTAATACCATACTAGGGCTGTCAAACAATTAAAATATTTAATCGCGATTAATCGCATTGTTCGTAGTTAACTCAAAATCAACGTGATTAATCGCAGAAAAATATATTTTTTCGTCATTAATAAGTGTACTCTGGACAGATAATTTTTCAGTTTTTAATACCATTCTAGGGCTGTCAAACAATTAAAATATTTAATCGCGATTAATCGCACTGTTCGTAGTTAACTCAAAATCAACGCGACTATTCGCACAAAGATATATTTTTTCGTCATTAATAAGTGTACTATGGACAGATAATTTTTCAGTTTTTAATACCGTACTAGTGCTGTCAAACAATTAAAATATTTAATCGCGATTAATCACATTGTTCGTAGTTGACTCAAAATTAATGCGACTATTCGCAGAAAGATATATTTTTTCGTCATTAATAAGTGTACTCTGGACAGATAATTTTGAAGTTTTTAATACCATACTAGGGCTGTCAAACAATTAAAATATTTAATCACGATTAATCGCATTGTTCATAGTTAACTCAAAATTAACGCGACTATTCGCAGAAAGATATATTTTTTCGTCATTAATAAGTGTACTCTGGACAGATAATTTTGAAGTTTTTAATACCATACTAGGGCTGTCAAACAATTAAAATATTTAATCACGATTAATCGCATTGTTCGTAGTTAACTCAAAATCAACGCGACTATTCGCACAAAGATATATTTTTTCGTCATTAATAAGTGTACTATGGACAGATAATTTTGAAGTTTTTAATACCATACTAGGGCTGTCAAACAATTAAAATATTTAATCACGATTAATCGCATTGTTCGTAGTTAACTCAAAATTAACGCGACTATTCGCAGAAAGATATATTTTTTCGTCATTAATAAGTGTACTCTGGACAGATAATTTTTCAGTTTTTAATACCATACTAGGGCTGTCAAACAATTAAAATATTTAATCGTGATTAATCGCATTGTTCGTAGTTAACTCAAAATCATTGCGATTAATCGCAGAAAGATATACTTTTTCGTCATTAATAAGTGTACTCTGGACAGATAATTTTTCAGTTTTTAATACCATGACTGGACAATTAATTTGCTTTAATGAAATGTTTTGAATCATTCTGCTATTTGAGACAGCTCAACAGAATTAGTTGACCTGCTTTAGGAGCACTTGCATTTAGAGGAGAGGAGCTACTCTTCCATAGCAGTTTCACACATTAATAACACAAAATGTGGATTGTTACGATCATGTTTTGATTGTCAAAGATGTTAGGTGACATTTTTTTACTATAGTTAACTCGCGTTAACTATAAATTTCAATAACGGCACCATTTTTTCTAATCAGGCGATTGACGCGAACACTTCCTTTTTGACACTGTAGCCGTGCCGTAGCGGGGTGAACTTGGCTGCAATTACCCACTTTTTTATATTTAAAACATTTATATGTATATAAATATTAGGGCTGTCAAACAATTAAAATATTTAATCGTGATTAATCGCATTGTTCGTAGTTAACTCAAAATCATTGCGATTAATCGCAGAAAGATATACTTTTTCGTCATTGATAAGTGTACTATGGACAGATAATTTTGAAGTTTTTAATACCATACTAGGGCTGTCAAACAATTTAAATATTTAATCACGATTAATCGCATTGTTCGTAGTTAACTCAAAATCAACGCGACTATTTGCACAAAGATATATTTTTTCGTCATTAATAAGTGTACTATGGACAGATAATTTTGAAGTTTTTAATACCATACTAGGGCTGTCAAACAATTACAATATTTAATCGTGATTAATCGCATTGTTCGTAGTTGACTCAAAATCAACGCGACTATTCGCGGAAAGATATATTTTTTCGTCATTAATAAGTGTACTATGGACAGATAATTTTGAAGTTTTTAATACCATACTAGGGCTGTCAAACAATTAAAATATTTAATCACGATTAATCGCATTGTTCGTAGTTAACTCAAAATTAACGCGACTATTCGCAGAAAGATATATTTTTTCGTCATTAATAAGTGTACTCTGGACAGATAATTTTTCAGTTTTTAATACCATACTAGGGCTGTCAAACAATTAAAATATTTAATCGTGATTAATCGCATTGTTCGTAGTTAACTCAAAATCATTGCGATTAATCGCAGAAAGATATACTTTTTCGTCATTAATAAGTGTACTCTGGACAGATAATTTTTCAGTTTTTAATACCATGACTGGACAATTAATTTGCTTTAATGAAATGTTTTGAATCATTCTGCTATTTGAGACAGCTCAACAGAATTAGTTGACCTGCTTTAGGAGCACTTGCATTTAGAGGAGAGGAGCTACTCTTCCATAGCAGTTTCACACATTAATAACACAAAATGTGGATTGTTACGATCATGTTTTGATTGTCAAAGATGTTAGGTGACATTTTTTTACTATAGTTAACTCGCGTTAACTATAAATTTCAATAACGGCACCATTTTTTCTAATCAGGCGATTGACGCGAACACTTCCTTTTTGACACTGTAGCCGTGCCGTAGCGGGGTGAACTTGGCTGCAATTACCCACTTTTTTATATTTAAAACATTTATATGTATATAAATATTAGGGCTGTCAAACAATTAAAATATTTAATCGTGATTAATCGCATTGTTCGTAGTTAACTCAAAATCATTGCGATTAATCGCAGAAAGATATACTTTTTCGTCATTGATAAGTGTACTATGGACAGATAATTTTGAAGTTTTTAATACCATACTAGGGCTGTCAAACAATTTAAATATTTAATCACGATTAATCGCATTGTTCGTAGTTAACTCAAAATCAACGCGACTATTTGCACAAAGATATATTTTTTCGTCATTAATAAGTGTACTATGGACAGATAATTTTGAAGTTTTTAATACCATACTAGGGCTGTCAAACAATTACAATATTTAATCGTGATTAATCGCATTGTTCGTAGTTGACTCAAAATCAACGCGACTATTCGCGGAAAGATATATTTTTTCGTCATTAATAAGTGTACTATGGACAGATAATTTTTCCGTTTTTAATACCATACTAGGACTGTCAAACAATTAAAATATTTAATCGCGATTAATCGCACTGTTCGTAGTTAACTCAAAATCAACGCGATTAATCGCAGAAAAATATATTTTTTCGTCATTAATAAGTGTACTATGGACAGATAATTTTGAAGTTTTTAATACCATACTAGGGCTGTCAAACAATTAAAATATTTAATCACGATTAATCGCATTGTTCGTAGTTGACTCAAAATTAACGCGACTATTCGCACAAAGATATATTTTTTCGTCATTAATAAGTGTACTCTGGACAGATAATTTTTCAGTTTTTAATACCATACTAGGGCTGTCAAACAATTACAATATTTAATCGTGATTAATCGCATTGTTCATAGTTAACTCAAAATTAACGCGATTAATCGCGGAAAAATATATTTTTTCGTCATTAATAAGTGTACTATGGACAGATGATTTTAAAGTTTTTAATACCATACTAGGGCTGTCAAACAATTAAAATATTTAATCACGATTAATCGCATTGTTCATAGTTAACTCAAAATTAACGCGACTATTCGCAGAAAGATATATTTTTTCGTCATTAATAAGTGTACTCTGGACAGATCATTTTTCCGTTTTTAATACCATACTAGGGCTGTCAAACAATTAAAATATTTAATCGTGATTAATCGCATTGTTCGTAGTTAACTCAAAATCATTGCGATTAATCGCAGAAAGATATACTTTTTCGTCATTAATAAGTGTACTCTGGACAGATAATTTTGAAGTTTTTAATACCATGACTGGACAATTAATTTGCTTTAATAAAATGTTTTGAATCATTCTGCTATTTGAGACAGCTCAACACAAAAAGGACATAAACGTGCTATTAATACAAATAACTGCATTGCGTTGGTGTCTTGCCAGAAGTTGTAGGAATACAGAGTTTGTATTCCTGCTTTAAGAGCACTTGCATTTAGAGGAGAGGTCCTACACTTCCATGTTTAGATAGCAGTTTCACACATTCATGATACAAAATGTGGATTGTTACGATCATGCTTTGATTGTCAAAGATGTTTGGTAATATTTTTTACTAGGGATGTCAAAGTTAACGCGGTAATGCATGAAATATACATTTCAATCATTAAAGCAAACATTTCCTTTTTGAAGGGAACTCAGCTGCAGTTGACTTGCGAATGACGAGCCACCAGCGAGCACAACTGGAGGGAAGTCTACTTTCTGCAAGTATCAGCTTCAAAGCCATGGCAAGTGCTTCTCCCGACAAGAAAGGACTAGTTCTGGCCGTGAGAAGAGGAGACAAACACCTGCTGCACGCCTCCTTCTACACACACCTGCTGCACGCCTCCTTCTACAGGTGGGTGGTCTTCACATTAGGGTTAACGTGCCGTGATAACATTTAGATTGTTACTGTGACTAATTTGTAGTAAGTAAGATGAAATCAAATCTCAACAGAAATGAAAGACGGTCAGCAGGATGTCCAAAGGAGACTTTTTTTTAAATTATTGTGAACAGTCATCAAAACATGTCAAGACACATTCGCAAATCAATTACACACTTTTCCGGCTTCAAAATAAAAGCGCAAGGCTATACGTCCGGTTGAACTACATTTACGTCATATTAGCCTGCACACCTAACAAAATAAAGTAATATAATGTATTGTAGCGTCCAAGAGAAAACTAAGTCTGATGCTCTTTTTAGCTTTTATTGCCAATTTTATGCTAACAACGAGCCCAAATCCAACAAGTATTTCCTCCTTGTACACACGTCTCCCTCCATGCTTCACTCCTGGACACACACTTCTTCATTTTTATGCCTACACGGTGTGTTCACAGACCATAGAAAAAATGGCCGCCATAACACACAAACATACACATTAACACCAGCACGTAGTTACGGTATGAATGGCTCTTCTTAGTTTATTATTTGTGCACTTCTGACTAATGATGCACCAAAAATTTGGCCAGATATATATATATATATATATATATATATATATATATATATATATATATATATATATATATATATATATATATATATATATATATATATATATATATATATATATATATATATATATATATATATATATATATATATATAAATATATATAGTCAAGGTTTCTGTGGTTTATCTGTTACACAGTGCTCTATATCGGGATAGAGCGGAATATACGTTAGGCTACACAGAGGCTCTTTCATCCCTACAAGCCTGTTTCACAGGTTTCCCTG
>NC_084758.1:2387788-2395288 GCF_033978785.1 Entelurus aequoreus
GCTCAACACGGACACCTACGACAAGATGAACAAGCTGGAGAACAGGAAGGACATCTTCCAGGACATGGTGCTCTACCACGTCAAGTGTCGCAAGGACGAGATCCAGCACATCCTGGTTAGTTAGTCCAACACACACACATGGGGAAGGTCAAAGACCCAGGTCTGCAATCCAAGCCCCGCCGATGGAACATGGCTGAAACCTGGCATTGATCACAGACCTCAGGTCAGATCAGCTGACTAATGTTTGCTCCCTCAGAACACCCGAGAGAGATGGGGGAAGGAACCAGACCAGTGTGAAGAGGAAGAACTGGAGGAGATCCTGGTAAGCAACAACACAAACGTCTCTTAAATATGTACACAAACATTTGTGACTTATGTACACAAACAATCGTAATGTACATACACAGACATTTGTAACGTACATACACAAACATTTGTGACTTATGTACACAAACATTTGTGACTTATGTACACAAACAATCGTAACGTACATACACAGATATTTGTAACGTACGTACACAAACATTTGTGACTTATGTACACAAACATTTGTGACTTATGTACACAAGCAATCGTAACGTACATACACACAAACAATTGTAACGTACATACACAAACATTTGTGACTCATGTACACAAACAATCGTAAGGTACATACACAAACATTTGTGACTTATGTACACAAACATTTGTGACTTATGTACACAAACATTTGTGACTTATGTACACAAACATTTGTGACTTATGTACACAAACAATCGTAACGTACATACACAGACATTTGTGACTTATGTACACAAACATTTGTGACTTATGTACACAAACAATCGTAACGTACATACACAGACATTTGTAACGTACGTACACAAACATTTGTGACTTATGTACACAAACAATCGTAACGCACATACACAGACATTTGTAACGTACGTACACAAACATTTGTGACTTATGTACACAAACAATCGTAATGTACATACACAGACATTTGTAATGTACGTACACAAACATTTGTGACTTATGTACACAAACAATCGTAATGTACATACACAGACATTTGTAACGTACATACACAAACATTTGTGACTTATGTACACAAACAATCGTAACGTACATACACAGACATTTGTAACGTACGTACACAAACATTTGTGCCTTACGTACACAAACATTTGTGACTTATGTACACAAACAATCGTAACGCACATACACAGACATTTGTAACGTACGTACACAAACATTTGTGACTTATGTACACAAACAATCGTAATGTACATACACAGACATTTGTAATGTACGTACACAAACATTTGTGACTTATGTACACAAACAATCGTAATGTACATACACAGACATTTGTATCGTACATACACAAACATTTGTGACTTATGTACACAAACAATCGTAACGTACATACACAGACATTTGTAACGTACGTACACAAACATTTGTGACTTATGTACACAAACATTTGTGACTTATGTACACAAACAATCGTAACGTACATACACAGACATTTGTAACGTACGTACACAAACATTTGTGACTTATGTACACAAACATTTGTGACTTATGTACACAAACAATCGTAACGTACATACACAGACATTTGTAACGTACGTACACAAACATTTGTGACTTATGTACACAAACATTTGTGACTTATGTACACAAACATTCGTAACGTACATACACAGACATTTGTAACGTACGTACACAAACATTTGTGACTTATGTACACAAACAATTGTAACGTACATACACAAACATTTGTGACTCATGTACACAAACAATCGTAAGGTACATACACAAACATTTTAGACTTATGTACACAAATAATTGTAACGTACATACACAAACATTTGTGACTCATGTACACAAACAATCGTAAGGTACATACACAAACATTTGTGACTTATGTACACAAACATTTGTGACTTATGTACACAAACATTTGTGACTTATGTACACAAACATTTGTGACTTATGTACACAAACAATCGTAACGTACATACACAGACATTTGTAACGTACGTACACAAACATTTGTGACTTATGTACACAAACAATCGTAACGTACATACACAGACATTTGTAACGTACGTACACAAACATTTGTGACTTATGTACACAAACATTTGTGACTTATGTACACAAACAATCGTAACGTACATACACAGACATTTGTAACGTACGTACACAAACATTTGTGACTTATGTACACAAACATTTGTGACTTATGTACACAAACAATCGTAACGTACATACACAGACATTTGTAACGTACGTACACAAACATTTGTGACTTATGTACACAAACAATTGTAACGTACATACACAAACATTTGTGACTCATGTACACAAACAATCGTAAGGTACATACACAAACATTTTAGACTTATGTACACAAATAATTGTAACGTACATACACAAACATTTGTGACTCATGTACACAAACAATCGTAAGGTACATACACAAACATTTGTGACTTATGTACACAAACATTTGTGACTTATGTACACAAACATTTGTGACTTATGTACACAAACATTTGTGACTTATGTACACAAACAATCGTAACGTACATACACAGACATTTGTAACGTACGTACACAAACATTTGTGACTTATGTACACAAACAATCGTAACGTACATACACAGACATTTGTAACGTACGTACACAAACATTTGTGACTTATGTACACAAACAATCGTAACGCACATATACAGACATTTGTAACGTACGTACACAAACATCTGTGACTTATGTACACAAACAATTGTAACGTACATACACAGAGGTGTGTAGCGTACATAAACAAACATCGTGACACACAGAGGTGTGTAACGTACATACACAAACATCGTAACACACAGATGTGTGTAACTTACAGTACGTAGTGTCCACTAACATACACAAAGATGAATGAGTGCTACTACTGTGTGTGGTTGCCACGCGTGTAAGGATGTGGTTTTTTTGGTCCAGTCTGAAGTTCTTCCCAACACCAAGAAAGCTGAGATTCTGGAGTTTCACTTCTGTGACTTTGAGCACAGCGAGTTGGAGCTGGTGATGTGTGGTGTCAAGATGTACTACGAACTCAAAGTGGTCGACAAGTTTCACATCCCCAGAGAGGTGCCCTCATTTCTCCTCCTTCACTCACTTGCATCATGGCAGCTGACAACTTGGGTGTGTGTGTGTGTGTGTGTGTGTGTGTGTGTGTGTGTGTGTGTGTGTGTGTGTGTGTGTGTGTGTGTGTGTGTGTGTGTGTGTGTGCGCGTGTGTGTAGGTCCTGGTGAGGTTCATGTACTCGCTCAGTAAGGGCTACAGGAAGATCACCTATCATAACTGGAGACATGGATTCAACGTCGGACAGACAATGTTTACTCTGCTCATGGTATCTGTCACACACACACACACACACACACACACACACACACACACACACACACACACACACACACACACACACACACACATGTCTTGCCTACATTGTGTGGACCCACGTTTGGTTAGTAGGTTGTGAGGGCCCCCCTTTCCACTATAGCTAGAATGATGAAAAAATATATATCTAGCCCTAGATGGGAGTAAAGAGTTGCAACTAGGGATGTCCGATAATGGCTTTTTGCCCATATCCGATATTCCGATATTGTCCAACTCTTTAATTACCGATACCGATATCAACCGATATATACAGTCGTGGAATTAACACATTATTATGCCTAATTTGGACAACCAGGTATGGTGAAGATAAGGTACTTTTTAAAAAAATTAATAAAATAAGATAACTCAATTAAAAACATTTTCTTGAAAAATAAAGAAAGTAAAACAATATAAAAACAGTTACATAGAAACTAGTAATGAATGAAAATGAGTAAAATTAAGTATTAAAGGTTAGTACTATTAGTGGAGCAGCATCACGCACAATCATGTGTGCTTACGGACTGTATCCCTTGCAGACTGTATTGATATATATTGATATATAATGTAGGAAGCAGAATATTAATAACAGAAAGAAACAACTCTTTTGTGTGAATGAGTGTAAATGGGGGAAGGAGGTTTTTTTGGGTTGGTGCACGAGTAAGTGTATCTTGTGTTTTTTTATGTTGATTTAATAAAAAAAACAAACAAACAAAAAAAAACAAAAAAAAAAACGATACTGATAATAAAAAAAACTATACCAATAATTTCCGATATTACATTTTAAAACATTTATCGGACATCCCTAGTTGCAACCTCACTTCAGAATGCAAAACACACAAAGTAAAAAAAATATTTGACTTCTGTAGTTGTGAGGAGCAGGCAAATGTCCTCACAAGTCAAAAGATCCTCACAGAAAGGTGGTTTATCAAGTGTATGTCCACACAAGGACGCTGAGACAAGTGCACACACACACACACACACACACACACACACACACACACACACACACACACACACACACACACACACACACACACACACACACACACACACACACACATTGTCTGTTTGACTTCCGAATATTAAATTCATCAATTATTTTTCCCATAGGAAGTGATAGAAGTAGAAATTGTCTGTTCCAGGGTCAAGCTGGGGTCATGATAAAAGCTACAGAAGAGCTTTTAAGCCTCATTACATTCTTAACTGTATATCAAAATATCAATTCACGTCCGACTTGCGATTCTAATTTATTCCGATTCCAAATCAAATCATATTTAAAAAATAATTAATTTATAAAAATAAATAATAAATATATATTTATAAAAATACATTTTTTTAAATACATTTTTTTTAATACATTTTAAAATTTAAATTTAAATTATATACATTTTAAAATGTATAAATACATTTCAATTTAAAATGTATTTTTAAAAATAGTTTTTAAAATATATTTTTAAAATATGTTTTTAGGCCATCTTCTTAAAAATAAATGAATAAATATATATTTATAAAAATACATTTTTTTAAATATATTTTTTTATGAATTTTAAAATTTAAATTTAAATTATATACATTTTAAAATTTATAAATACATTTAAATTTAAAAGTTATTTTTAAAAATAGTTTTTAAAATATGTTTTTAGGCGATCTTCATACAAATAAATAAATAAATATATATTTATAAAAATAAATGTTTTAAAATATATTTTTTTTATAAATTTTAAAAATTAAATTTAAATTATATAAATTGAAAAATATATAAATAAATTTAAATTTCAAAATAATTTAAAAAAATAGTTTTTAAAATATGTTTTTAGGCCATCTTCTTAAAAATAAATAAATAAATATATATTTATAAAAATACATTTTTTTAAATATATTTTTTTATGAATTTTAAAATTTAAATTTAAATTATATACATTTTAAAATTTATAAATACATTTAAATTTAAAATTTATTTTTAAAAATAGTTTTTAAAATATGTTTTTAGGCGATCTTCATACAAATAAATAAATATATATTTATAAAAATAAATGTTTTAAAACATAATTTTTTTATACATTTTAAAATTTAAATTTAAATTATATAAATTGAAAAATTTATAAATAAATTTAAATTTCAAAATAATTTTTAAAAATAGTTTTTAAAATATGTTTTTAGGCCATCTTCATAAAAATAAATAAATATATATTTATAAAATTACATTTTTAAAAATATGGTTTTAGGCCATCTTCATGCAACCAGAAGGAGATTTCCTAACTTGTAAACTGCTCTGAAAAAGTTTCATTTAAATTATTGATACGTATCCGAATCGTGATTCTTACTCATCCCGATTCTAAATCAATACATCATTTTCAAAAACCGATAAAAAAAATATATATATATACATTTTTTGTAAGTCTTGTTTTTAATATATTTAATTTTGGTTATCTCTATGCAACCAGAAGGAGTTTTTCCAACCTGTAATCTGTTTGAAAAAAAAAATTCATTATCATTGTTATAAGAAATAGTAATACCTTGCAAGAATCAGTTTCAATCAAGAATCGTGTAGAATCGAGAATTGATTCTGAATCGACTCCTCCCCCAGGAATCGGATCGAATCTTTACGCTCCCAAAGATTCACACCCGTACTAAATATTATATTAATTAATACTTTAAAATAATCAATTATGATCGAGAATCGTGTAGAATTGAGAAACAATTCTGAATTAAATCGTCAGCCCAGGAATCAGATCGAATCTTTCGGTGCCCAAAGATTCACACCCTTATCACCTGCCCTACGAGTGTAAAAATAAGTTAGCCACTGCTTAGTAAAACTGCAAATTGTGGTGCACCTGGTCACTAATTGACTTGTGTTCAGACAGGTGACCTGAAGCGTTACTACACTGACCTGGAGTGCATGGCCATGGTGACCGCTGGCTTCTGCCACGACATTGACCACCGAGGCACCAACAACCTCTACCAGATGAAGTGAGGGTCCGCTAACACCAAAACATTTCAAACTACAACATGCAATTCCCGTTAAAAAAAACGTGTGTGTATGCAGTATGCGCGCAAGTTGCTCACAGTAAGCATATTGTACCAAGTCATATCACTCTGAGGTGTACGTCTGCAAAATTGGCAAAAAAATGCTAATGTTAGCATAGGTCAAGTACCAAGTTATATAACGCACGGGTAAACGGTTGCAAAATTAGCCAAAAAAGTTAGAATGCTACTAGTTAGCATGTGTCACGAACCAAGTCTTATGAGAGTAGAGCGTACGCGTGCGAAAGTAACTCATAAAGTGTCAAATTAGGTAAACAAGTTAGCACGCTAATGTTAGCATGCTAACAGTAAGCATATCGTACCAAGTTATATCACTCTGAGGTGTACGTCGGCAAAATTGGCAAAAAATAAATGCTAATGTTAGCATAAATCAAGTACCAACTGATATAACTCATGGGTAAACTGTTGCAAAATTAGCCAAAAAAGTTAGAATGCTAATAGTTAGCATGTGTCATGAACCAAGTCTTATGAGAGTAGAGTGTACGGGTGCGGAAGTAGCTCAAAAAGTGTAAAATTAGGTAAACAAGTTAGCACGCTAATGTTAGCACGCTAATGTTAGCACGCTAACGTTAGCTGGCAGGAGCACGGTGCATTTTGACTTTGGAACCGGTGAAATCCATTGAGAAATGTACGACGTATAGAAGTTGGTACGTTGCCTATTCATTTTCAAATTGCGAACAATTCTTGGTAATTCCGGGTAATCCGAGGATTTTTGGAACGGGGAAACATGTGTGCTTAAAGTGGGTGGAGAGTGTGGATAGTAGAAGGGTTTGAATCTGTTGAGGAATGTGGCAATTGTGCAAGTTGGAAAATGGGAAAAATGTCCTGGAATTCCTGGTAATCTGGGAATGTTGTGATGATACGTTTTGATGCTGGAACAGTCTGATCGGATGAATACTGGCGGACAAAAAAAGGAAGGAATAAGAAGATTGTAGGGAGGAATAGTTAATAAATGAAGACTGCCCCCTAGTGGCCAGGTATGCACATGACATCATCATCCTCTTTTTCTGGCCTTACCTGAGAAATAGTAAA
>NC_084758.1:2402788-2410288 GCF_033978785.1 Entelurus aequoreus
ACTTAGAAAAAATCCCAATTTTTTGACACTTAGAAAAAAATCCCAATTTTTTGACACTTAGAAAAAATCCCGACTTTTTGACACTTAGAAAAAATCTCAATTTTTTGACACTTGGAAAAAAAATCCCAATTTTTTGACACTTAGAAAAAATCCCAATTTTTTGACATTTAGAAAAAATCCTGACTTTTTGATAAAATAAATCCTGACTTTTTGACACTTAGAAAAAAATACCAACTTTTGACAGAAAAAAAAAAGCAGAGTTTTTGACACTAAAAAAAATGCAGACTTTTTGACACAGAAAAATCCCAACTTTTTGACACTTAAAAAAAATGCAGACTTTTTGACACAGAAAAATCCCAACTTTTTGACACTTAAAAAAAATCCTGACTTTTTGACGAAAGTAATCCTGATTTTTGACACTTGGAAAAAATCTCGATTTTTTGGAAAAAAGAAATCCTGACTTTTTGACACTTACAAAAAATCCCAACTTTTTGACGAAAGAAATCCTGACTTTTTGACACTTAGAAAAAATCCCGACTTTTTGACACTTAGAAAAAATCCCAATTTTTTGACACTTAGAAAAAAATCCCAATTTTTTGACACTTAGAAAAAATCCCAATTTTTTGACATTTAGAAAAAATCCAGACTTTTTGATAAAATAAATCCTGACTTTTTGACACAGAAAAATCCCAATTTTTTGACACTTAAAAAAAATGCTGACTTTTTGACACTTAAAAAAAATGCAGACTTTTTGACACAGAAAAATCCCAACTTTTTGACACTTAAAAAAAATGCAGACTTTTTGACACAGAAAAATCCCAAGTTTTTGACACTTAAAAAAAAATGCAGACTTTTTGACACTTTGAAAAAATCCGGACTTTTTGACGAAAGTAATCCTGATTTTTGACACTTGGAAAAAATCTCGATTTTTTGGAAAAAATAAATCCTGACTTTTTGACACCTGGAAAAAATCCTGATTTTTTGACAAAAAAAATCCCAATTTTTTGACAATTAAAAAAAAAAGCCAACTTTTGACACTAAGAATAAATCCAGACTTTTTGACACTTGGAAAAAATCCAAATTTTTTGACACTTGGAAAAAAATCCCAATTTTTTGACACTTAGAAAAAATCCCAATTTTTTGACACTTAGAAAAAATCCCAATTTTTTGACACTTAGAAAAAATGCCGACTTTTTGACACTTAGAAAAAATCCCGACTTTTTGACACTTGGAAAAAATTCAGACTATTTGACACTTTAAAAAAAATGCAGACTTTTTGACACTTGGAAAAAATCCGGACTTTTTGACACTTAGAAAAAATCCAGACTTTTTGACACTTAGAAAAAATCCCAATTTTTTGACACTTGGAAAAAAATCCCAATTTTTTGACACTTAGAAAAAATCCCAATTTTTTGACATTTAGAAAAAATCCAGACTTTTTGCTAAAATAAATCCTGACTTTTTGACACTTGGAAAAAAATACCAACTTTTGACAGAAAAAAAAAGCAGACTTTTTGACACAAAAAAAAAAAGCAGACTTTTTGACACAGAAAAATCCCAACTTTTTGACACTTAAAAAAAATGCAGACTTTTTGACACAGAAAAATCCCAACTTTTTGACACTTAAAAAAAATCCTGACTTTTTGACGAAAGTAATCCTGATTTTTGACACTTGGAAAAAATCTCGATTTTTTGGAAAAAAGAAATCCTGACTTTTTGACACTTACAAAAAATCCCAACTTTTTGACACTTACAAAAAATCCCAATTTTTTGACGAAAGAAATCCTGACTTTTTGACACTTAGAAAAAATCCAGACTTTTTGACACTTAGAAAAAATCCCAATTTTTTGACACTTAGAAAAAAATCCCAATTTTTTGACACTTAGAAAAAATCCCAATTTTTTGACATTTAGAAAAAATCCAGACTTTTTGATAAAATAAATCCTGACTTTTTGACACTTAGAAAAAAATACCAACTTTTGACAGAAAAAAAATGCTGACTTTTTGACACTTAAAAAAAATGCAGACTTTTTGACACAGAAAAATCCCAACTTTTTGACACTTAAAAAAAATGCAGACTTTTTGACACAGAAAAATCCCAAGTTTTTGAGACTTAAAAAAAAATGCAGACTTCTTGACACTTTGAAAAAATCCTGACTTTTTGACGAAAGTAATCCTGATTTTTGACACTTGGAAAAAATCTCGATTTTTTGCAAAAAAGAAATCCTGACTTTTTGACACCTGGAAAAAATCCTGATTTTTTGACAAAAAAAAATCCCAATTTTTTGACAATTAAAAAAAATGGCAACTTTTGACACTTAGAATAAATCCAGACTTTTTGACACTTGGAAAAAATCCAAATTTTTTGACACTTGGAAAAAAATCCCAATTTTTTGACACTTGGAAAAAATCCCAATTTTTTGACACTTAGAAAAAATGCCGACTTTTTGACACTTAGAAAAAATCCCGACTTTTTGACACTTGGAAAAAATTCAGACTATTTGACACTTAGAAAAAATCCAGACTTTTTGACACTTAGAAAAAATCCAGACTTTTTGACACTTAGAAAAAATCCCAATTTTTTGACACTTGGAAAAAAATCCCAATTTTTTGACACTTAGAAAAAATCCCAATTTTTTGACATTTAGAAAAAATCCAGACTTTTTGATAAAATAAATCCTGACTTTTTGACACTTGGAAAAAAATACCAACTTTTGACAGAAAAAAAAAGCAGACTTTTTGACACTTTAAAAAAATGCAGACTTTTTGACACAGAAAAATCCCAACTTTTTGACACTTAAAAAAAATGCAGACTTTTTGACACTTTGAAAAAATCCTGACTTTTTGACGAAAGTAATCCTGATTTTTGACACTTGGAAAAAATCTCGATTTTTTGGAAAAAAGAAATGCTGACTTTTTGACACCTGGAAAATATCCGGATTTTTTGACCAAAAAAAATCCAAATTTTTTGACAATTAAAAAAAATGCCAACTTTTGACACTTAGAATAAATCCAGACTTTTTGACACTTGGAAAAAATCCCAATTTTTTGACACTTGGAAAAAAATCCCAATTTTTTGACACTTAGAAAAAATCCCAATTTTTTGACACTTAGAAAAAATGCCGACTTTTTGACACTTAGAAAAAATCCCGACTTTTTGACACTTGGAAAAAATTCAGACTATTTGACACTTCGAAAAAATCCAGACATTTTGACACTTAGAAAAAAATGCAGACTTTTTGACACTTGGAAAAAATCCGGACTTTTTGACACTTAGAACAAATCCAGACTTTTTGACACTTAGAAAAAATCCCAATTTTTTGACACTTGGAAAAAATCCCAATTTTTTGACACTTAGAAAAAATCCCAATTTTTTGACATTTAGAAAAAATCCAGACTTTTTGATAAAATAAATCCTGACTTTTTGACACTTAGAAAAAAATACCAACTTTTGACAGAAAAAAAAATGCCGACTTTTTGACACTTAAAAAATGCAGACTTTTTGACACAGAAAAATCCCAACTTTTTGACACTTAAAAAAAATGCAGACTTTTTGACACAGAAAAATCCCAACTTTTTGACACTTAAAAAAAAATGCAGACTTTTTGACACTTTGAAAAAATCCGGACTTTTTGACGAAAGTAATCCTGATTTTTGACACTTGGAAAAAATCTCGATTTTTTGGAAAAAAGAAATCCTGACTTTTTGACGAAAAAAATCCCAATTTTTTGACAATTAAAAAAAATGCCAACTTTTGACACTTAGAATAAATCCAGACTTTTTGACACTTGGAAAAAAATCCCAATTTTTTGACACTTGGAAAAAATCCCAATTTTTTGACACTTAGAAAAAAATCCCAATTTTTTGACACTTAGAAAAAATGCCGACTTTTTGACACTTAGAAAAAATGCAGACTTTTTGACACTTAGAATAAATCCAGACTTTTTGACACTTGGAAAAAATCCCAATTTTTTGACACTTGGAAAAAATCCCAATTTTTTGACACTTAGAAAAAAATCCAGATTTTTTGACACTTAGAAAAAAATCGCAATTTTTTTTTTGACAAAAGAAATCCTGACTTTTTGACACTTACAAAAAATCCCAACTTTTTGACGAAAGAAATCCTGACTTTTTGACACTTAGAAAAAATCCCGACTTTTTGACACTTAGAAAAAATCCCAATTTTTTGACACTTAGAAAAAATCCCAATTTTTTAACACTTAGAAAAAATGCAGACTTTTTGACACTTAAAAAATGCAGACTTTTTGACACTTAGAAAAAATCCCGACTTTTTGACACTTGGAAAAAATTCAGACTATTTGACACTTAGAAAAAATCCAGACTTTTTGACACTTAGAAAAAAATGCAGACTTTTTGACACTTTGAAAAAATCCGGACTTTTTGACAGAAAAAATCCCGACATGTTTTTTGCAGCTTGCGTGATGAGTTTGCCAACTATAAAAATGAGGGATTTTTTTTTTTTTTTAACGAAAGAAACTACTGTTCTAAATGTGTCCACTGAAAGTCACAATAGCAATTCTGCTAGGCAAGCAAACACAGTAAAGGGTGACTGTGGCTCCTCCTCCTCGACCCACATGAAACTCAACACCTGCTGTTTTATGTCTTGTGCTTGAACACATGCTCATTTGGCACCCTCCTTACCCCGAAATGTCTCAAACACGAGACAAGTGAATTTAACCCTTTTGAATAGTTTAGACATCCGTTTCTTACGGTTTGTTGAGTTAGCACTGGATTGATACGTGGACATGACAAAGGAGGTATTTGATACCTAGAAGAGTTAACATGTTGTGTTTATTGTTCAATCCCAGAAAGACTGACTTAATCCTGGTTTTGTAGACACACTGAGACCAAGTCTAAGCTCATTGTGTATTTGAAGCTGCATCAATTTCCTTTAGAATTTTCAACAAACTTGAAGTGTTTTGTCCAGAGGATTAGTTGTGATTTGTACATTTTCATAATGTGCTTGTTCTATTTTTGGCCAAGGTAAAACCAAGAAAACAAGCTGGAGTTGTCTTTATCATGCCATGATTTTACTTGGGAATAGATGTTCCTCCCGGCGGGCCTCAGCTGAAATGACTTTGACACCCCTGCTCTAGAGGAAGGTTAAAGTGTAATCTAAGGCTTTGCCAGCAGATGTCGCCATAGACAGCTAGTTGAGTAGGTCGTGTTATAAAGTGGCGTGTCGCTGGTGCAGGAGTTCAGTCGTTTCCACGTGGAGATCACGCCGATGCTGGATCGCCTGCTGAACAACAGGAAGGAGTGGAACGCTCTCAAGGAGGAGCACGAGGCCAAGGTCGCCGTCATCGAGGCGGACAAGAAGGCCAAGGAGGAGGCGGCGGGGAAGGCCGCTGCCGCCAGACAAGGTGGGTCGCAACTTGTGCTTAAACGGAGTACCACCCTGAGCAGGCGCCACCTTGGCCACGTAGCAGGAAGGGGAGGGGTGAACTGGAAATCATAGTTGACAAGAAACATCTTAGTTTTTACCTCCTCCCTCACATAGAGCCTGAGTTTAACATTGTAGTTATTCATTTTTACATTTTCAATTTTTAAATTCAAAATGTTTCAATGTAAAATATTTAAATGTTACACTTTTAAATGTTACATTTAAAAAAAAAAAAAAAAAAATGTAATTTTTAATTTTTTTTCAATTTGTAATTTTTTTCAATCAATCAATCAATCAATCAATCAATCAATCAATGTTTATTTATATAGCCCTAAATCACAAGTGTCTCAAAGGGCTGCACAAGCCACAACCACATCCTCGGTACAGAGCCCACATACGGGCAAGGAAAACTCACCCCAGTGGGACGTCAATGTGAATGACTATGAGAAACCTTGGAGAGGACCGCATATGTGGGTAACCCCCCACCCCCTCTAGGGGAGACCGAAAGCAATGGATGTGGAGTGGGTCTGACATCATATTGTGAAAGTCCAACACATCAGCGAAAGTCCAGTCCATGGTGGGGCCAGCAGGAACCATCCCGAGCGGAGAACGAGAGAGTTGGGTGGAAGATAATAACCAGATTCTTTACCGAGTCTCCTTGTTTAATTGTTTGGTTGTCAAATGTTAAGGTGGTATTATTAAATAGATGTCGGTGTTGAGCAGGACCGATAATCAGCATTTCCGTTTTCTTAGCGTTGAGTTACAAAAAGTTAGCGGACATCCATTGTTTAATTTCATTAAGACACGCCTCCAGCTGACTACAATCCGGCGTGTTGGTCAGCTTTAGGGGCATGTAGAGTTGAGTGTCATCAGCATAACAGTGAAAGCTAACACCGTACTTGCGTATGATGTCACCCAGCGGCAGCATGTAAATACTAAAGAGTGCAGGGCCAAGAACCGAACCCTGGGGAACTCCGCACGTTACCTTGACATAGTCCGAGGTCACATTGTTATGGGAGACGCACTGCATCCTGTCCGTAAGATAAGAGTTAAACCAAGACAAGGCTAAGTCTGACATCCCAATACGCGTTTTGATACGCTCTAATAAAATATTATGATCGACTGTATCGAAAGCGGCGCTAAGGTCAAGAAGCAGCAACATAGATGACGCATCAGAATCCATCATTAGCAATAGATCATTAGTCATTTTTGCGAGGGCTGAAAATATTTTTTAATTTTTTAAATAAAAAAAAAAAGTTATTAATTCCAATTTTTTTATTAATTTATAAATTTTTAAATTCTAAATTTTTCAATGTTACATGTTTTAAAAAAAATTTTACATTTTTTTTTTTTTAATTTTGTAAATTTTTAAATTTTTTAAAACATTTTAATTTTATAAAATTTGTAAAATTTAAAAAAAAAACTTTTTTTTACTTTTTTTTTAAATGTTACATTTTATACATTTTTAAAATTAAAAAATTTTTTTTTTAAACAATTACAAAAAAAAATTTTACTTTTTTTTTTTTTTTCAATGTTAAATTTAAAAAAATTTTTTTTTAAATTTTTTAATTTAATTTTGTAAATTTTTAAAAATCTTTTAAATTTATAAAATTTGTAAAATTTAAAAAAAAACTTTTTTTACATTTTTTTTTTAAATGTTACATTTTATATATTTTTAAAATTAAACTTTTTTTTTTAAACAATTAAATTTTTTTTTTTTTTTAATTTTTAATTTAAACTTTTTTTTTTTTTTTTTTACATTTTTAAAATTTTTTCAAATTTGTAATTTTTTTAAACTTTAAAAACAAATTTAATATCCTTTTTTTTTTTTATTAAGGCAAGACCTGATTAGTCCCAAAGAGGAAGACATGATGCAGTATTATCTGCTCACTGGTGGTTGTTTGAGCACACTGCAGCTAGTCCGTAACCAATGCTTCAGTCACATGCAGGATTCTCACAAGAATGAGGCAGAAATATGTCTTGAGCTGCTGTTTAACGCATCGACAGTCATGGAATTGGGGAAGTACTGGAACAGAGGTTTGCAAAGATCCTCCCGGGGGACATTTGTGGCCCGCAGCTATCTTTTCACAGCTCGT
>NC_084758.1:2415288-2417788 GCF_033978785.1 Entelurus aequoreus
ATCACACTGATACTCATACTATATAATATGAAGATGACAATATCATCACACTGATACTGATACTATATATGAAGATGACATTATCATCACACTGGTATCCACTTGATACTGATACTATATATGAATATGCCAATATCATCACACTGCTATCCACTTGATAATGATACTATATATATATAAATATGACAATATCATCACACTGGTATCCACTTGATACTGATACATGAATATGACAATATCATCACACTGGTATCCACTTGATACTGATACATGAATATGACAATATCATCACACTGGTATCCACTTGATACTGATACATGAATATGACAATATCATCACACTGGTATCCACTTGATACTGATACTATATATGAATATGACAATATCATCACACTGATATCCTCTTGATACTGATACTATATATATGAATATGACAATATCATCTCACTGGTATTCACTTGATACCAGAGGTGGGACCAAGTCATTGCTTTGCAAGTCACAAGTAAGTCTCAAGTCTTTGCCCTCAAGTCTCGAGTCAAGTCCCGAGTCAAGACAGGCAAGTCCCGAGTCAAGTCCAAAGTCAAGACTAGAAAGTCTCAAGTCAAGTCCCAAGTCCTGCATTTTGAGTTTCGAGTCCTTTCAAGTCCTTTTAACCACAGACTAACATTTTTACACAGATTGTGTATGCTTTTAAAACGCTGTATTTATTTATTAAAACAAGTGCATTTGAAATTGCAGGAAAAAAAATGGTGCTGACATTGCAATTCATAATAGCACTATTAACCAGTCATTTTAATAGTTTAAACAATTTTAAACATTTAACTCATTCCTTTACAGAATAAACACATTTGCAAAAACAAACATTAACATGCTATTGGTTGTATTTTATGAAAATAACATTACCACAAAGTTGAGAAGGAGCAAAGATCTTCAATATTTGTATGTGAGAATCACAAATAAATCTTCTGGGGGAGGATGACCTCCTACAGGGGTTTGGTTTACAAACTTTCAGCCCCACCTAAAACAAAATTCACCAGCCGCCACTGATTATGATGCATTCTCATTTTTGTCAAAGTATAAGACAATATTTTCTTAACAGTATAATTGTAACCAGGAATAAGTCTTCAAGTAACAATATTCAAATACTAACATTGTTGGGTAAGACATCATTTGGTTTTATTCTGAATCCAGTGAAACAGATTGGTGGTTTTAGCTGATATAAAGACTTTCAGGTGTTTATATATGTTTAAGTATTTGGCAGACGCTTTTATCCAAAGCGACATACATAAAAAATAGATATAAAACAATCACTGTAAACATTATCATTTAAGGGAAGAATGTAATACAAAATATCAATACAAAGTGTCAAGACAGAATAAACTCTCTGCTGCTGCAGCAACAGAGTTACAGTCTATAGGTCCCTAAAATATATAGATATCTAATGTATTCATATATTGTTTATGTAGGATATACGCATGTATATATAATCTAATCATATTGTTTCTTCAATTTAAAAATAGCTGACCGTTTTTTTCCCCCTTCTCTGGGATTATATTCCCAGTTTTGATCTCGGACGTCTGGTCATTTATAGCGTATAAGAATATTATATTACTGTTAAGCAAACTATGAATAATAAAAACGCCAAAACATGTGTCCGTTATCATAGCTACACGTATGACAAAAAAAACGCGTGAAAATCAGTGGTATTCAGTGAGGTAAGATGAATTAAATTTGCTGACAGTTCATTGCTCCTGCCAAATGAATTGCACTAGTGGAGCGGATCACCACTCCAAGATGGCGGCTCCGCGTCTCGTCTGCGCCAGTAGGCAGTAGCGCTCAATGCTGCGTACCCTTATAAGATGTCTATGGTTATAACGTTAGCAGTGAGTTTACAGCCTCACTGATTTAACTACACAGCAAATAAAAGTCATGTTACTTAGCCAATAAACGTTATCTTACATTCAAAACTTACCCTTCTTTGTGCAACTTCAAATGTCGAACGAAGTTGGAAGTTGTTGCGTCTCCGTCTGTAATATTCGAACTGCGTGATTTGCATACGGCAATTCGTTTTTTGTTGACCAAGTCGTAGTTTTTATACCCGAACGAAACCAACTTTGGCATAATTGTTTCTCACTGCCGCATTGTTTGACAACTCATGTTCGGTGGTTGTCCTGCAATTGGATTGGATGAATGCTGTGTGATGAAAACAACGTAGATTTAATTTGATTGGCTGTTGTACTGAGAGCACACACGCTGACAAGCAGCACACACGCTTATAGACACAGACGTATAAAATGAAAGATACGGAGCGCTCCCAAATAACTTTTTAAGGTTTGGGTTTTGGGGAAAGTAGCAAGTCATGTCAAGTCAAAAGCCTCAAGTCCAAGTGAAGTCACAAGTCATTGATGTTAAAGTCTAAGTCGAGTTGCAAGTCTCTTTACATTTTGTCAAGTCGAGTCTAAAGTCATCAAATTCATGACTCGAGTCTGACTCGAGTCCAA